>NW_023270433.1:38372713-38398297 GCF_011800145.1 Mirounga leonina | reverse complement strand
CAGGTCTGATACAGCTTCATTGCCTTAGGAAAGGTCAAGGATGTGAGTTTGTTGATGACTAAGCCCTTGGGTCTGCTTGCCAGATAAAATACAAAATGCCCAGGTAAATTTTTATTTCACGTAAACAAGGAATACTGTTTTAATGTATGTCCTAAATATCATATGAGGCACACCTAGACTCAACAACTATATTCATTGTTTATCTGAAATTTGAATTTCACTGAATGTCCTCTTATTTCTTCCCCCTAAACTTAGCAGCCTTACCTTGGTCACATGTCTTCCCCTCTTTGGTAGCTCAGATAGTAGCTCAGCAGGTCCATGAAAGATAGCTCCATGGAAGCATCCACTTGAAAAAAGGTAAGCAGAAGAAAAAACTTCTCTCTATCCCACCTAACATAACCCTGAGAAGGTTCCATTGCTTTTGATTCAGAAACATATCTGCTTTCATCCATACAATCACAGCTTTCATGGGACTGGCATATTTTTATAATTAAGTTTATATCCTTCTGTTATAAATGTAATTCATGCTCATTAGAGAAAACTGAAAATTCAGAAATGTGTGAAGTCACTTTGTGCTCCTGCATAATAATACTATTCACAGTGATAATAATACTATTCCTAGTTTATAAGTTATTTCATGATTGCATTTAATTCACACTGCAGAATGTTATATAATGTTATATAATGTTATATAATCTACTTTTACTGAGGAAGTTGGAGCTCAGAGAATAATTTGTTAGAGAAAATGAAGCCAGTAAACAGCAGAGAAAAGCTCTAAACCAAGATCTCACTAACTCTAGAGTCTACTCCACTGTGCTCCCTCTGTGCTATTAACATGTTGCTATATTTCATCCTGGGGTTCTTTCAAGGGCTGTTCTGCATATTATTAATTATAATAAATATGTCATTTTCCAAAACAAAGGACTGTTTAAAAAACTTTCTCTAAGGAAGTATAATTTTACATACAGTAAAATGCCCCAGCCTCTGCCATGAAGCTTTCCTTTATTCTCTTGGCCACCCTGACCTCTCCTACTCAATATGGTTAATGTGCACATTTGGTTTTCCACAAATAACTCATAATCTCCCAGAAGGCACATATGATGGCTATAATTCCCCATTCACACAGAGCTGAGCACAAAGCAATAGTCCTATTATTCTAATAACCTCTAATGAAGTACCTCTATGGTGAGAGGCTCTTCACACACATTCTCTGCAATCATAACAACAACCCTGAAAGGTAAATATTATGTACATCATAAAGATGAAGAAACTGAGTCTCAGAGATGTTAACAAGCACCCTGGGGCACAATGTACCTTTGTGGGAATGAAACAAAGGATTCCCTACTTCAGGGTGGAAGCAGCTCTGAGCATCTCCTGGCAAGTAGATCTTGGGCTGAACCCTCACTGACCGAGAGAACTTGAATGGGGCACAACCTGCACAACCATACACAGCAGCTCTGCGCAGTATGACACAGCTACTAAATAGCTGTGTTTAAAGTCAAGTTGTCTGACACCAAAACACATATGTATCCACCATGCTATGCAATGTCTGACTCTCTGATTCCTCCTATTTCACTCTGAAGTCTGAAGTCTGATATATAAGTTTTGGAGCTACTCTATCAACATCCCTCTTACAATTCTCCCACAAGTCTCCAGTTCCTGCTCCAGACTTACTGACAACACCCATCGCTGCTGCATCTCCCCACTTCTGCCTCTGAATCATATTATGCTCAATGCCTCAGGAGGAAAAAGACATTCTTCCCTCTCCAGACTAGGCTACAGTGTATAAAAATAAGCTCTCTCGGGATCATGGGCTCATCTAACATGGTAAATTCTATACTTTTGGTGAATTCTCAAATTTTAACCATGGGGAACTAATCAAAAGCATAGAAGTCACATTCACTTGTGCCAAGATTTGTCTTTGATCTTACATTTATGCAGAAATTCTTTGCATAAACTTGTTTGCTAGTGAGTTGCAAAATTAATTATTAGATTCAGCAAAGATCTGATGTTGTTTTCATCAGTACTCAAATCTGATCCAGTTTTTTGGTCTTGCCCATCACACAGTATTTTACCCTTTGTACATCAAGCTTAACTTATTTAAGTTTGCTTATTAAGTTTTCTAAAAATGATGCACAAATATATTTATGAAACATAATAAAATGTTCATATAGAATCATAACCTTTTTGGGTTTGAAGGACTTTTTACAGAATCCAGGTTAATTTCTAAAACAGATGAGCATGCCACCCCTAGGGCATGTGGGGCCCTGAGCAAATATTTTTTGTGGGGCAACCATCTATATAATTAACTTGGTTAAACATTTATTAGAAAAACTATGGAACCTTAAGAGTAGTAATTTATTGATGAAAATGTAGAACAATGAGTAGAGAAGAGTTATTTATGTATTTATTATTGTCTCATCAGTGGTCGTGAAGATTCTACATAGTTCGCAAGCACTATCTCTTTCCCCTCAAGTCAATAAATTCTTTTATATTCTATATTGTGAAATATGCAGTTCCTGGCTAATTTTACATCTCCCAACTTAAGAAAAATGCAGCAACAGTTATTACTCACAATGCAATGGCTTTTTAAACAGGTTTGTACTGAAATAATATACAACTTAATATCCCTGCAGTTTTATAATACCATTTATTTAATGCTAATTACATTATTTCTCATAATGCTATGTTATCCACTATGCTACCCATGAACACTGACTTCCATTGATTCTCTCAAAAGTTATTACTCTGCATTGTTGACAATGACCACAAATGCAAGTGTTATGCAGATTAAACAGAAAAATGTAAATAATAATTCACTATATGAGCATGTTGAATTCACCATTCAGAATCATACATATTAAAAATATAGAATAACACATCTTCCAATAATATATTCTCTTGAACTCTTTAGGTCTTGACCACTGTTTTCTCTCTATCTCATACCACCCATTGAAAAAATTTCATGCTGGTCAGTGGGAGCAATCAAATTGCCAGTCCTGGACTCAAACATAGACCCTTAAATAACTATACACATGCCAGTTATGGAGATCCCTGGGGTACCTGGTCAGCCTCTCGCATGAAGATAGAGTTCAAGAGCATCCAGAAGTGGATTGGAGAGTGGGGTCCACACAGGTCCTGGCACTGGCTTGGGCAGGATACTGCTGGATACTGGTCCCGCTGGATATTGCTGGCCATGGCCGGTCCCAAGTAATTGAAGAAAAACTTAAAATTTTCAGGAGAGAGTCTCCAAAGTGCATTCATGTTTGAGTGCTTGTGTGGATCTACAGGAAACACTAAAAATAATGAAACTGTGCTTAAGTGACATGGCCAACAATTCTCAAAAGTCTGTGAGAGAACTAGTTCTACATCTCAGGTCTTCAACTTCCAGGGCTCTCATCCTGTCAATGATTATTTCACAAAAATCCAAGACTTGAAAGAAATCTAAAGTTCATTTTGTCAATCCCCAAAATTGATTCCTACCTGTAACATCTCTAGCAAGCAGTCTCCTATTTCACACTTAAATTGTTCTAGTTATAGGAAACTTACCACCTGCTAATACAACATTTCTTCTCCAAAGGGTAAATCAAAGAAGGTGATATTAGACCTTTGTGTTCCCATGGTTCTTCACTATGAGTTCCTTCCAATATTTGAGAACAATTACAAGCCTTTTGATAATCCCCTCTTTGGTAAATTAAATGTCTTGTTCACTTAGTGTTATATGATATGCTTTTGAGCCCTCTCAACATTCTGTTTTATCTACTTTGTCAGTACTCATCTTAAAATATGAACAAGATGAGTGCAGAAGACCTGAATCTTTCATTTTCAACAATAATTATCAGGATTTTCTTATTGGAGAGTTCTTATCATTTCATGAGTTACCCTATTTGACCAAATGTTAACCTTTGAATTCCTTAGTGTTTATAAAGCAACTGATGAAGAAACCAAAGTATAAGTTTGCTCTAGGTCTAAAGGAAATACCTATTCAATATTAATATAAGAACTATATGGACAACTGAAAGAACATAAAATGATACTGACAGAGGATGAGGAAAAAATCATATGCAATGTCTTGATTATATCATGAGAAAGACTCTCAATACTGGCACTCATGTAAGCCAGTTATATAAAAGAATTTTAAGGTTAAAAAAAAACCTGAATTTTGTCAAGCAGTGCCTGAAACAATTATAAAATAAGCACATATGGTTTCTCTTAAGTCATTTTCTTTCTAACAGCTGTGAATGAAATCCCAAGAGCATTCACTCCAGGCAAATATACTTTAATACTGAAATTGGACTCAATGTAGTCACATTTCTCTCTGGAAGTCATGGAAAAGTTGGTTGAGAAATTATAGGCTTCATGTAGTCACCTCCCTTCTACTTTTTTGCCAATAACCCCTTCCTTGACATGCTCTTAGTCATGGGATAGGAAGGTAAAAAGCAAAGAATACTTCACTGTAATGATCCCAGCCAGCCTTTAGCTGTAAAAGAGAGATTAGATATTAACAAAAAGTTAAATAGTGTATACCAAATTCTTAAAATAAGTTTCCCATTTTGTTTTGGACTGTACTCACTGGAAGTTTTGAAAGGCTAAAATATCTTCGATGCACCAATTTGAGCCAACAAGAAAAAAAAAAGAATTATTTTGTGTGAAGAAGTTGGCCATCCTTACGTTGCCTAGTTTTGGTAGCTACACGTGAACTACAGCAAAATGACTACAATTACAAGCCCTTGAGTCAGACTGCTGGGTTGAGATTCTAGTTCTCCTATAATAGCTCTATAACTTTGGGCAAGTCACATGAAAGTGTTAAGATCTAATAATAGTAATTTGTAATGTATTTTATAGTTCAAGAGCTATTGTCCCATCTGTTAACTTATTTGTCCTCATAGCAACTGTCTCAGAATAATAAAATGGTTATTCTTTTTTTCCATCCAACATGTTTATTGAGAATCTACTTTGTGTCAGGATATAAGGAATCAAAAATGTGGAGAAGGTCTGAGCTTTCATAGAAATATGCTAACAGATATAATCAGGCAACATCATATAAATAGTGATATATAAGGTAATTTCAGATAATAATAATTGTTAAGAAGCCAATAAGGTGGGGCGCCTGGGTGGCTCAGTTGGTTAAGCGACTGCCTTCAGCTCAGGTCATGATCCTGGAGTCCCTGGATCGAGTCCCGCATCGGGCTCCCTGCTCGGCAGGGAGTCTGCTTCTCCCTCTGACCCTCCCCCCTCTCATGTGCTTGCTCTCTCTCATTCTCTCTCTCTCAAATAAATAAATAAAATCTTTAAAAAAAAAAAAGAAGCCAATAAGGTTAGGGCTGAGTCAGGTTTATCATTTAAAAAAAGACCTTCCATGAAAAGGTACTATTTAAGATGAGAACCTGAATGGAGAGAGGAAGTCAGGGAGAATATCTGGGTGGACAGGGGTAGGGATATGGTAAATGTTCTAAGTAGTAAAGTATTAGGTAGCTTTCAACAGACAAAAATCACCGAACATTATATATATGTAGGGGGTTTTTTTGAATATCAATTATACCTTAATAAAGCTGTGTGGGTTGTTTTGTTTTGTTTTTATTTTAAAGTCAACAGAAGGGTAGTGAGGACAGGAAGAATGAAAAGAGAGTGGGTCAGGGAACTAGCTAGGACCAGAATCCTTCTGCAGTGTGCAGGTTCATAATCAGTAAGAGACCCATCCCAAGGTCACTTGAGAGCCAGGACTAGAGTCTAGGTTTTCTTGCTCCAAATACATTGCTCTTATCCTTGATAAGATGCCTTCCTTGATAAATCATACTGCTGGATAGAACTCAGGAAAAACACCTTGCTCACTTTAGAATCTTTGTTGAAAAACATTTATATCTTCTCATAAAGTAATACTCTTATTATCTTCCTCAATTATTATCGAGTAATTCTAATGTAGCACATACTCACCTAAACATTATGCATGTTAAGGTTACTTGTCCTACCAATAACACTGTGAAGATAGTAATTAAGTTCTTTTTTTAAATGATGAAACTTAGATACAAAGTATTTATAACCTCACCTAAAGTAACACATCTAATAAATGGTAGGCTTAACATTGGAATTTAGTTCCTGTAGTGGGCATTTTGACAGAAGACACCTTAAATGCTTACGGGAAAATAAAAACATTCATTTCACCAGACATTGCCCAGGTACCTTATTCAAACATCCCTCTTAAGCATTTGAGAGCTCGTAGGTGTAGAATTTTATGATTTTTATGAAGTTTGTCTTAGAAAAGCTCAAAGTGTAGCCAACGTATGATCAATACAAAGGTTGCCAGACAGTGATCTTACTACCAATAGGCTTACGTTTACCTCAGTTGACATTACAAATGGTGGGACAGGGACCTTATTCTTCAAGCATGAAAAAATATGTCAAAAAATGGTTCAGATTGCTGAGGTTATGTGGATCAGGTTGTTTGAAGGGTAGGTGAGTGGGCTAAGTGTGGACACAATAGTGGTGAGGTTTATCTTGTGGTGAGGTTTATCTTGCAATGAGTAACTGAAATTAATTTTGATCAACCAGTAATCAGGATATTTATTAATTTTTCTACAGTCTTTTTCAGAATTAGATGCATATTTATAAGACAAACACAAGAGCATTCTACTGCTTTCACATAATGAAACCAGTATATACAACATTTTGCAATATAATGATTAAAGTATGGACCCAGGAGTCAGACTGCATGGGTTCAAATTCTAGTTAGAGAACTAGAGAGGTAATAGCTGAAAAACTGGGCAAATTACCAACCTCCAAGTGCTTTGGTTTCCTCATCTTAATTGAAAATAATAATATATGTACTTTATGACAGTATTCATGAGAATAGTATTTCGCATGTAAGCATACTGAACAGTACCTGACACAGAGCCATGATTGACTCCAGAAATAGTAGGTGTTATTATAATTGTTATCATTGTTACTCTATTTTATGTATTTTATCAACATAATATTGTGTTTTCTAGTAACCATAAGACTACTCAAACTAACTGCCGAGCACTAGAGTGGATGTTATGGGAAGTGTGGAATTTTCAGATGAATCCAGTGCCTTTTTCTTCCACGTAAACAGTACTTCTCTTCTCTCAATCCTGTTCTCCTTGCAGTGCTTATCCAAAACTAGCAGAAGAAATAGCAGTTACAGAGAGCAGCTGAACGTTTGATTATTAACTATGACTCCTAATGCTTTTCCATTGTCCACAAAATGATGAAAACAATTTTCCCCCCGGCCACTATAGCTATTAAAGTAGAGGCATGAGAATATTTGTGTTTAGTTTAACAAAATTTTATTGGGCACTGACCATGTGCCAGACATGCTTTGGCTTTGGATCACAGAAATAAATGATACGGAGTCCCTCAGCTTTATAAACTCCAATTTTTCCCCCTTTCCTGGTAATTTCATTCTTCTGTTTCTCTCTTTTAGTCTATCTGGAAATTAACAAAAAGTAAAATGAAATCATAAATCAACCCTGTCAGGTGTTAGTTCAATAGCCACTAGAACAACAGAAGAGTTAAAAAAAACAAAAAACAAAAAACAAAAAGATTAAAAGTTGCTTGTCTGAAAGACAAGTTCCTGGTTTCTCTTTAGAAATATGCGGCAACAACAGGATCCAATTATGATTTCCCCTAATCTTATTAAAGGCAAAGTATGGGCCATATTTTGTTTGACTCTGTATCACTTTAATCCTTCGGATAATTAAATAAATTCTTCTCATTCTGTGCACTGAGGACACTGCAGTCTAGGTTCTAGTGACTCTCCTAAGGTCACTGGTTGCAGGGGCAGAGCCAGAGTCAGAAACCCTGTCCTTCGGATTCCATCCCTTGCCTTTCGTGCAGCACTTCATTCAGGGAGTTTATGAAGACTGAGATTAAATTCATGAAGCGCTGAGATTACTTAACATCATCAACTTCTAGAGGGTGGTGAACGCAACTTAGCCAGGTTTATACTGCCACTCCTAGCATACTAGTCAGATAAATGAATGCTCAACACACACCTCCTGAATGAGGCAACTAGTGAGCCAATAAACAGGAAGGAGGAGCTGAGACTATGAGGAATTTACTCCTTGATGACAAAGAGCCCATCATTAAGTATTTTAAAGCACTCTATTGGATATTTTATAAGGTCTAAACAACATATAGTCTGTTGCACAGTGTATTTGTGGTACTTTTAGAGAAGAAATGTTATCACGAGCCAAATTTTGATATTATAATGCAGAGAGAGAAGAAAGTAGAATTGTATGATTGTCTCAAATATTTGTGATAATTTGAACTTGGCTGCAAACACAGATTGAATCTCAGTATTACAAAATATCTTCCCCTTAAGCCAAAAAGCACTAAGGACTGAATTTGCCCAAGACAAATAAGTGCATAGAGATTAAATGGGAAAATATGGTGACGATTATCTTGATATGAAAATTCATCTAATGATGACAATTTTTTTTCCTTTTACATTCCATTGGTTTTCAGCTAGTAATAAAACACAACTTGAAAAAAATATATTTATCAGCATGGTTCGACCCTTGCAAAAGAAATGAACTGCTCCAACAACACTCGGTTTATAGACTAGGCTGAGGCCATTTCTGAACTAATTGAATTAAATAGACAGAAAGCACAGACTGATGGCTCTCCATGGCCTTCCCAGGACCATAGAGAGCTCATAATCCATAAAAGCAGCCAGATAAATATAAATATAGCTCTTATGAGAACACTGACAAATTCACCCCCTCATTCAATAAAAAGCCGCCAAGTGAGATGATACTCCCAGGAATGGTGCAAATGATCCACTGTGGGGATGAAAAAAACAAAGGCCTGGGTGTTATACGCAAACAGTGAATCACGGAACACTACATCAAAAACTAATGATATAATGTATGGTGAGTAATGTAACATAATAAAATTAAAAAAGAATAAAAAAGAATTAAAAAAAAAAGGCCCAGGACAGATATTTTCTATATAAAAACAGAAAGTATCACATTTGTAGGAGCTGTTGGAATGATGAGCTTCTGTCAGGTAAATACACACCCCTGTTTTTAGCAAGGCACTGAAAGTTTCCATTCGAGAACGTCAATCAAGTACACTGCTTAAAAATCAGGTCCTTTAAACACACACAGTTATTTATTTGTTAACATGGAAAAAGTTCTATTCATCTGAGCTTTTGTGTGGATGACAAAGGTGTAACATGTCACTGCTATTTTTCATTTAATCTTTTGTGAACTTGGCTGGGGAATGGAAATATGCTCACAGTCCCAGGCGGAAGAAGGCAAGGAATTTTAGAAGCAGAACGTAACTGTACATCTTTTGGTTACAAACAATAAACTGAAGTTCTGGAGTATAGATGCAATGGCCTAAGTCATAAACAGACAGGATACCAGTGTTGTCTCAACTAAAACTTTGGTTGAAGCATCGATAGTTTTCGTTTTTGTCTTTTAGTACTTCAACCAACTATTTTGTGATGTGGACCTTTTAACAGAGATTGAAAACTGGTTATGGGCTTAGTCCCCACTTGGGTCAGAATATTGTTTTTGTTCTGACAGGTCTGCACGTGAGGCTCACCTCTCAGGCTAGGTAAGAAAGGTCAGGAGTTGTCTGCTGGTTATTCCACTCTATTCCAAGGCAGTTGACTGTAGCCTGAAACTCCAACTGTTTTGTAAATAAGGAGGGTTTGTAATGGGGATAGTGGCCCAGAGTGCTTATATGGATTCCTACAAAATCTTCAGTGTTGCTAGAAAAACACTGTGAAATGATTCTATAGGAAGAATGCTGTATTTTTATCTACCCAGTGTTAAGCTCTTTGAAATAAAAGCCTCCATGGAGCTTATCTAAAACCATTATGAGTTTCATAGACTGATTTAAGAACTTCTGTTTCCCAGAAAATAAACACAATATGGACAAATATAGCAACAAAAAATCACAACTCTATCCTAAATCAAACAAATACATCATACCACTTCTCTGACTTACTAAAAACAAGAGGCCCTCACAGGAGTCTGGATTTGGAAAAATTTTCTTTGTAGTCTGACAAGAAGTATTTTCCTACTGATGATCAGGTTTAAGGGAAAAGTGCTGCCAGATAGCTGAGCTCAAGATTAAATGGATCAGGGTCAGATAAAAATTTCAAAATGATTTTTTTTTGTTTCATTTGATCTTTTCTCTGAAAATATCTGACTTAAGAACAAAAATATTGCAAATGTACTATTTTTTAAAGAATGGGATAGATAGTGACAATCACAGGGTTTGTAACATCTTTTTACTTTCAAACACACACAAACACACACGCGCACAGGAAAATAATGCTCTTACTCCAAATGTTACTGGGTTTTTTTCATCAAATACATGATCAGGGTTATGATGGGTTTTTCCCCCTTTTATAAAATAAGACTCCTGGGAATTTTTTTTATATTTATATCTTGCTCAAACATTTCAAAAAATTAGCATTATTCTTACCTTTTGAGGAAATAGGCAAGAATATAGTTTTAGAAGATAATTTAAAACCTTGATTATACTGTCATCATTAAAACTTATAATACCTGAAAAGGTAATGATCCTATACTTAAAAAACAAATTAAATCAATAAACAAAAATGATTTTAAACAATCTCAGAGGAAACATGAGGAACTTGAACTTTTATAAAGGTAGTTTATTCTACTTTTCTCCATAACATAAAAGCATTTCTCCAATTAACAAAAGACAAAACAAGGACCTGGGACAGAGACTCCAGACAAGCTTCTCAAGTGAATATGTTGATGAATGAAAGACTATGGTTCACATGTCAATTTAAGGCTTATCAGATCATATACAAATCAGTCAGTATATAAAGCATAGCAAAGCAACTTTATGAAGTGTTTAAAAATATGCCTTGAAATTAGGGAGAAGATATTTTAAAACTCATTTCTCAGACATATTTACCATATTTTGTAACACTTTAAAACATGTTTAAAATGAAAAGGGGAAAAAAATAAAATGGAAAGGGAGTGATCAGATTTTTTGTTTATTTAGCATCTTTGTGGAAATGGAAATTGCCTTTGTAAAATTGGGTTCATGTTACAGAGAAAACATCTGTTGTGTGATCTGTCCTGATGAGCTATCTCAGTTGAGGTAACTGCATATTTAGAGGTAGAGAAACAAATGACAAATCGGAGTAGTAGCCTCTTTTCTCTTTGGGCTGCCAGCACAGTCATCAGCCTAAGGCAAGCTCCCACTTGTGGAGGAAGCCAAATGAGCTTCATTTTCTCGGCACTTCTTACCTCGAGGCTGATGTTGCAAACCACAACGTGACAGGGGCATGAGATTGTGTAGTTACAAAGTTGGAAGGGAAACCCTCTATGTTTACACACCCCAGTTAAAAAGAAAGCTCTGCTTTGGTATGTGAGAGAAAAGACAGGTCTATGAAGAAAGAAGGAAAGAAGGAAATCTGTTACTTGGATTTGTGTGGCATTATTATCTCCTGTGCCTCTGCGACACGTTCCCCTCACAGAGACTTCGTCAGAGACACTCCATGGAATCAGATGGGAACAAATGAAGATAGAATCAAATACAAGCATCTCCTGCTTAATTGTAGTAAACTACTAATAAACATGTTTCTAGTAACTTGGAGCTTATTTCCATTGTGTTAAAGAAAAATTATAATACTTTCCCAAACCTCTGTTTTCCTAAAATGTTACCAAAACAAAGTAATGGAACCAAATTATCATTAAACAGGTAAAATGATTAAAACATCACTTCCTGATCACCAAACAAGACGGTTAAAAAAACAGGGATTTTGGGGTCATCTGGGTGGGTCAGTCATTAAGCATCTGCCTTCGGCTCAGGTCATGATCCCAGGGTCCTGGGATCGAGCCCCTCATCGGGCTCCCTGCTCAGCGGGAAGCCCGCTTCTCCCTCTCCCACTCCCCCTGCTTGTGATCCCTCTCTCGCTGTGTCTCTCTGTCAAATGAATAAATAAAATCTAAAAAAAAAAAAAAAAACAGGGATTTTTGTTTTGTTTTCAGTTATGTGGTAACAAGCAGAATTTTTGTGTTCTGCATTTATAATTCAACATGGCAGAAAAATACTCAGCAACAAGTATATTTGATAGAAAAAAATGCAGAAAATTTTACAATAAAATATGAAGCAATCTATGTATCTAATTCCTTTGCTTCAAGAAAGTTTGAAATCAGGGCTAAAACAAATTCTTTTTTCATTCGTTCATGTTGTTGCATGTTGGTTCTTTTTTGTTTGTTCTTTTCAATTGCTGAATAGGATGTCACTCTATGATTGTAACAGTTGGTTTATTCATTTTCTAATTGATAGATACATGGAAGTTTCCAGTTTGGGGCTATAATGTAGTGAGCGTGACAAACATTTTATACACATGATTTATGCTTCAAATCTTTTGAGTAAGTACCAAGAATAAAACTGTTGAATCACAAGGCAAGCATGTGTTTAATTTAATAAGATATTGCAAAAGTTTTCCATAGATGTTGTACCTTCGCATGTTCCCCCAGCAATATGTAAGGAAAATAATTGTTCCCTCTCCTCTCCAACATTTGATTTGTTAAATCTTGTTAATATCAGCTATTTTAGTGAGTAGTGGGATTTTACTGTGGTTTAAGATGCACTTCTCCAACAACTAATGATGTTGAGAATCTCTCCATGTCTTCATTACATATTTGTGTTTTCTTTTGTATGAAGTGTCCATGGAAGCTTTTTGCCCATTTTTTACTGAGTTGTTCTTTTTTTTTATTGACTTGTAAGAGTTCTTTTTGTAGTGTAAATATTATTCCTTTGATGAATACATGTACTGAGAATCTGATTATGCAGTCTACGATTTTCTTTGTGTTTTGATGAGTACAGTTTTTAATTTTGATGAAGAACAGTTTGATGTTTCTGCATTCTAAGAAATCTGAAGACTCATTCACATTGCAATAATATTTCCCTCTGTTTTCTTTTATGAACTTTCTAAATTTAGCTTTTACAGCAAGATCTGTAATCTACCTTGAGTTAATTTTTGGTATGGTGATTTTGTGTATTAATGTGAAGTATAAGTCATGATTCAACTTTTTTCCCTACAGATATTCAATTGGTCCAGAGCCAGTTGTTTAAAAGATTTCTTTCCCCACTAAATTATATTGGTGCGTTCGTCAAAATTCATTTGTATATATGTAAGTCCATATTCTGGGTGTTTTATACTCCATTCTTTGTTCATCTATCCTCACCCCATTACTGTTTCTCTACCTCTTTTCTTCTGACCCAGCACTCCTCCTGTTCCTGTGCTCTACTTCTTGCAACCTACTCATAACCTCTCTATCATCCTTAAACAATATTTGAAAGGTGTCCTTCACTTTGCCTTAATTTATTCCTCAAAGGCATGGCTAGATCTGTCATAATGGATATCACTCCATTGTCTTCTGGTTTGCATTGTTTGAGAAAAATTCAGTAGTTATTCTTTTTTTAAGATTTTACTTATTTACTGGAGAGAGAGAGTGCAGAGTGAGAGAGAGAGAGAGAGAGCATGAGTGAGAGGGGCTGAGGGAGAGGGAGAAGCAGGCCCCCCACTGAGCAGGGTACGCATTGCCAGCCTCCATCCCAGGACCCTGAGATCACAACCTGAGCCAAAGGCAAGCGCTTAACTGACTGAGCCACACCCAGGAGCCCCTCAGTGGATATTCTTATTGCTCTTTCCTTGTATAGAGTATTTAACCACTAATCCTGAGTAGTCGTAGAATCTACTCTTTTGTCTTTAGTACACTGTAATTTGAAAATGATGTACCTTGGTATGTATTTCTGAACATTTATTCTGTTTGTGATTTGTAGTGCTTAGATTTGTGGGTTAAAGTCTTCAACAAATTGAGTAGGTTTTAGCCAATATTTCTTCCAATGTATTTTTTGCCCCATTCTTTTCTTTCTAAGAAGAAATTACAAATTACACATACTTTAGACTGTTTGATACTTTTCTATATATCACTGATTCAATTCAGCTTTTTTAGTCTTTTTTTTTTCTCTTTTGCCTCATTTTTGGACAGTTATTTGGCCTGTCTTCACAGTAATTCTTTCTCTTATGGTAGTCATTCTCCTGTCAAATCTTCCAAAGTTGTGGATTTCAGTTATTTTATATTTTTCAATTTATGGAATTTAGAATAGATTTTATAGATCTATTGCTTCTTCTGTGGTTTCCATTTCCATGTTCATTCACTCATTTTTCTACATTTTCCTGCAATACTTTGAGCATATTAACAATAGCTATTGTAAAGTTGTCTGCTACATCTAATATCCAAGTCATCTCTGAGTTGGTTTCTGTTGCATAAATTTTCCTTAGGTAGAGGTTCCATAGTCTTGTGGCTCCACACAATTTGTATCTTTTCATTGGAATACTAGATATGGTGTTGATAAGAAGAGTGATGGCTGGATAATAATACTGCATATTTTTCCTGGAGAATAGAAGCTCTTTCTTGTCTCTCAGCTAAGGTGAAAAGTACTAGAAAGAATCGAATTGATCTGAGATTTCACTTTAGTTTAGGAAGTTTGAGTACAGGGGTACAGTCCTGGATAAGCAAACTAAAACCTCCAGCTGCAGTAATCAGCCACTACTGCTGGGTCTGCACAGGGGTGATTCCACTTAAAAAGTGTCTGAGCTTAGGGGCACCTGGGTGGCTGAGTCCATTAAGTGATGGACTCTTGATTTCAGCGCAGGTCATGATCTCAGGATTGTGAGATTGAGCCCCAAGTAGGGCTCTGCACTGGGTGTGAAGACTGCTTAAGATTCTCTCTCTCCCTCTCCCTCTGCCCCTCCCCCACTGCACATACACTCTAAATAAATAAATAAATAAATAAATAAATAAATAAATAAATAACAGTTTGAGCCTGGAACCAGGAGGATATTGAGACAGTGTACAGTTTTTTTGTTCAGAGGTTCTATGAATCATGAATACTTGAGACTGCAGGGGCTTCCTTTGCCTTTTAGTACCACCTTCACTTCTTTTTATTTTATATAATTAAGGAGCTATTGATAAGATATTGATATTAAGGATGACAGATATATCAAACAAGTTATTGTTACATTTGGGCCTTCCAGACATGAATAAACCACTTGTCCCTGCCTTTTTTATTTTAATTTTATTTTTAAATTTTAATTCCAATTAGTTAATATACAGTGTTATATTAATTTCAAGTCCAGTTCAAGACTTCCATACATCACATAGCACACCTGTCTCTGCTTTTAGTTATAATTCCACTAGCCCCTCTTTCCCCAAGACCTTCCCGGACCCAGTGTTTGCCCACCGTGACTGACACTGTTTGCCCAGGGAGCTCACTGCTCAGCTCAGAAAGACTCCTTTCTTGGAAACTAGAGTTACAATATGGGGAGAGTTAAGGACAACACATCTGTGAACCTTCGGCAAAGAGGTGATCAGAGAGATAGTCCAAGTAATAGTAAGGAAACAGTTAATGATAGGGAAACAAGTGGTTGAGGAAGGAAATCTTTTCATATAGAAAATATAGTCACATATTTCTGGTCATGACACAGTAGAGAAAGAAAACATGATAATTCAAAAGACAGGAGAAATTTGAAAAAAAAAAAAAAGAAGAAGAAGAAGGAGAAGGAGGAGGAGAAGGAGGAGAAGGAGGAGGAGAAGGAGGAGAAGGAGGAGGAGAAGGAGGAGGAGAAGGAGGAGAAGGAGGAGGAGAAGGAGGAGGAGTAGGAGGAGAAGGAGGAGGAGAAGGAGGAGGAGAAGGAGGAGGAGGAGAAGAAGAAGAAGAGAAGAAGAAGAAGAAGAGAAGAAAGAAGAAGAAGAAGAAGGAGAAAGAGGAGGAGAAGGAGGAGAAGGAGGAGGAGAAGGAGGAGAAGGAGGAGGAGGAGGAGGAGGAGAAGAAGAAGAAGAAGAAGAGAAGAAAGAAGAAGAGAAGAAAGAAGAAGAAGAAGAAGAAGAAGAAGAAGAAGAAGAAGAAGAAGAAGAAGCAGCAGCAGCAGCCCTAGAGTATTACAGGACAGGTGAATGGATTGGGCTTCAGTAGGAGAGGAATCATGTCTTCCATTAGGAAAGTAGGGTAGGTGGTCATTACATATGTAGGTAAGTTTGTATCCCTGGATTCCATTTATTTTATCAGTCAAGTATTACATCAGCTAACAGCAATGGAAGAAAGAATGTGTTTTTGTTTGAGAAGGTCTGAAAAAGTCACATTGGAAAATAAAGCAAATATATTAAGGAAGAATGAGGTCAGTAGAAATAGTGGGTAATGATCTCCAAAAATCCTCTCCTCCATAAAAACAAGGGGGAACACTGGCAAAAATTGTCAAAATCATCTCTTTATGAACTCTGAAAATTAAAAAAAAAAAAAAAAAGCTCGCAACACCGGGAAGCAATTATTCAAGAAGAACAGCTGCATCTTGGTAAGAACAATGAGGTTTTTGGTGTTTAAACTATGATAATCTCATCCAAATCTCTCTGAACCATGGTAGCCTTGAAAACCAAGAGCCCCACAATCATGATAAAATCAACCCTCTACCCACCTCTGAAGAGGGATTTAGAGTTCCTCCAAAACCCAGTTCCCAGATAATTTTCATTATTTGATGTGTTTGGCAGATCCCTGAGAAAATCCTGTTTGCAAGGTTTATCTTTATTTGACCTTACTCAGAACTCATCCAATTCAGACTGACCTCACCTGCTCACTATAGAGAGAGTTATCTCCAGGAGGGGGAGACCATACAAAACTATCAGTGGTGATCATTTAGCACTGCTGCTACCTAGGGTGATGACAACTGTGGGGATGAACAACAATCTGACTAAAAACATAAAGGAAAAACTGGGGAAAGAGATGTAACTGGATGTCTTTGAAAGCTAGAACATACCCCTGAAACTCCAGAAGACCATGCAAATATGTAGATGTGTGTCCATGTCCAGGACTGGATAAGTGCCCAGAAAAGACCTACATGTTTACCTATGTCTGACCTAAGGGCTCTGTACAAACAAGGTTAAGGTGGAGTTGTAAAATGTCATCTTAGCATTGAACACACACTCCACGTGTACCTAGAGCTCCTTGACAAAGTTTAGATCGTTTACTTGTTCCAGACATTTAAGGGAATCTCTATACAATTATTAGATAATCACTAAGATAATTGAGCAAAGATTTCAGTGGTCTCATATGACAAAGAATGCAGACTTTACAGAATTATTTAAGGGAAATCACTATTTCATCCACATCCTCTAGCAAAATTAACAGATAAGCCGATGTCAATAGTTTGCTTAAGTATGTAATGCCATTTAATTTGCAGTTCTCTCTACTTTAATGCTAAAAACACATGGAGACACATTATAAGACATGGGAAAAGCACCTATGGGTAGAGTGAGAAGAGAAGCCAGATGAGGTAGCTGTAGGAGGAAAATATGGATCAGACCATCAAAAACCTTGGATGTAATGTGAAGATATTTGCATTTGAACTTCAGAAAGATCTGAGACTCTGGGATGGTAAACGAATAATTGAGTTGGTGAGTGTGCTGGATATCTTCAATTTGCCCCCTAGCCCTACACTCTTCCCCTTTAAGGTTGATCTGTATGAGCTGTATTGATGGGCTCCCTTATCCTATGGCTTCTGGTTGGATTTTACCAAACGGTAGCCCTGGTAGATCAGGGGGAGACATGAAAGATGTGTTGGAGTATTTGCTCACATTCTACCTTTGGGAGGAGTGGGGGTAACAGTGGGCAGGCTGCCTCCTTCCATCAGATTCTCACTTGAAGGTCCTAGTATCCCTTTCCACATGCAACTCTATCCTGGATTTGGGAACATTCCTCCTCTGCTTATTCCAGCCTGTGGAAGGTGGTGGAACCTGGTAGTTACTATCCCTTGTAGATACGGCTTTTTCTACGTTCCACTCACATCTTTGTAAATGGTCCTCTAAATTCTTCCCAAATTACCCAATTTAAGTCTGCATCTGTTTCCTGCCATAGATGTGGATAACAATAGGCAGAAATAAATTGATATATACTATTGCATAGTATCACAGTGGACAACTGACTGAAGTAAAGAAAGGTGCACATTTCTTTGGGTACTTTCTGAGGTACCTTACCTCAATTAGTACACTTGATGATGATAAGCACATGTACCTTTGTATGAAGAAAAATCTGCTGCTCTCTCATGGCAGGTGAAACTCTACACCCAGATGCTCTGCCTGGTGAGCTAAGCATGGGCTGGTTTTCCAGCCTCCAAACTTTAAGTTTCTAATATTTATGATTTTGTGTACAGTGACACCATTAACTAACAAAGAAAATACAGGAAGAGGAAATTTTATGTGGTCAAATTTGTTGAGCTGAGTTCCAACGTACTAAATGTAATATACCTGTCTGGCCACTAAAGGGAGAGAAAAATTAGGAAAGAATACCATCAGAAAGTCAAAAGAGGGGGCCATTTCCAAAATGAAATAGCCTCTTGATGTCTAAAGCTGCAGAGGTTACATAAGATAAGGACTGCTGGGCACCCACGTATTTTAGCAACTTAGAGATCACTGGTAACCTCATCAAAATCGTTCTCTCCTGATCAGAGGGAAATCTTGTCTTCATTGGTTTGAAGAGTGAAAAGGGGTGATCTCATAAAAAGGGTAAATACTTTGTCTTTCAAAAACTTAAAAGAGATGAAGAAAATTTATCAGAACGATCACAGGAAAACCTGGAGGATAGGTTACTCTTTTATGAATAAGTAGACCTTCAAAGATCAGATGATTAGGTCCAATACCTTCATTTAAATGGGGAAGCAGAGTCCTCCCTACCCCCCCCAATAAAATTAGGGTAGTTTGTTTAAGATCCCACATCTAGGTCAGAAATTTTGATTCCCAAAGCAATGACCCATCAACAACATTATATTTTCAAACCACTGGAATTTTGTTTATGTGATTGTGCTACATTTAACTGTGTTTTTATTTAAGGTATTCATATTTAGCTTAGCTTGAATGTCAGTTTGAACTGAACAAAGTGATGCACTGTAGACACATTTTCATATTCTGTATATGTTAAAATAAACATCTGAACCGCAAAATAGAGTGTCAGTAGAAATTATAGGAATTTCACGTGCTTTGAGGGCTAAAGTTTTATTTATAGTTAGAAGTACATTGCCTCAACTGATGTTAATTTTGAAAATATTAGGAAATCATTTTACATTTTAAAACTTTATTTTCCTTAGTTTCTAATCGTTGGTGATGTCTTTTTAATTTTTTGGACCATATTTGACATATAAAATTTTTTTTAAATTAAGGGGTACATGGGGCGCCTGGGTGGCTCAGTCATTGAGCGTCTGCCTTGGGCTCAGGTCATGATCCCAGGGTCCTGGGATCGGGCCCCACATCGGGCTCCCTGCTCCACGGGAAGCCTGCTTCTCCCTCTCCCACTCCCCCTGCTTGTGTTCCCTCTCTCGCTGTGTCTCTCTCTGTCAAATAAATAAAATAAAATCTTTTAAAAATAATTAATTAATTAATTAATTAATTAAGGGGTACATGTTGTTGACACATTTACATATTATAATCTGATTGCCATTGTAGCCATAATCGGCACCTCTACCATATCACATAATTATCATTTCTTCTTTGTGATGGGAGTAATTAAGATATAGTCTTAAGATATAGCAAGTTTGCCAATTATAATGCAATATTGTTGTCTATATTTATTATAGAACGCATTAGGGCTTATTTGTTTACTAGTTGCAAGTTACATGAAAGTAAAAATTCTTTGACTTACTTATATTTCTTAGATGTGAACAAGCCAACCAATGGCATGTATGTTGGTCAAACTTGCCATGTGACATAAGATACTATGTTGTCTATTTCATGAGCACCTAAATAACAGGAGTCTCTAAACAATCTTCATATTTCAGAAATTTTGCCTCTTTTTTCCTTTCAAAATAAATCATAGCAACTGCTATTTTGTTATTCTTATTTCTTTTAAGGATTAAAGTAATGATACTCATGATAAATTCATGGTCTGGGATTTTCATAATTTGCAAGTGATTTGACCTTCTAAGTCAGTAAGGTTGCCTGGGTAATCCAATAAAACAAAGTAAATCCATAATTTAAATATGAGAGTTCACAAACTTTATTGAATGTGAATATACCACAACAAAATCTGTTTAGATCTGTTCTTACCCCATGAATAGGGATTACTTCTTAAAAAGAGTTTGGTAAAACTTTCGTGTAAAACCCCATTACACGGGGCGCCTGGGTGGCTCAGTCGGTTAAGCGACTACCTTCGGCTCAGGTCATGATCCTGGAGTCCCTGGATCGAGTCCCGCATCGGGCTCCCTGCTCGGCAGGGAGTCTGCTTCTCCCTCTGACCCTCCCCCCTCTCATGAGCTCTCTCTCTCTCTCATTCTGTCTCAAATAAATAAATAAAATCTTTAAAAAAAAAAAAAACCCATTACGCTTTCCCTGTAGAGGAGTTTCTTACCCACGCTGGGTGTTATAAAATTCTGAAGCTTTATCCTTCAACAGAATTGGGTGTGAACATTTAAATGCAGTGTTACTATCATTTAATTTCAATATTTCAAACTCTAAATGGACAATTATAATTTTGACCAAGTGATTAAATTTCGGTGCAGTTTCCCTTAAATGGAAATTTTATTAGCTGTCATCAAAGACTCCAAATCCTATTCCATAAAATAACCCAATATCTTTTCTGAACTACTTATTTAAAATTCCAGCTAGACAGAAATGCATTAGGATGCAATTAAGTACTGGAAAATCAGTGCTTTTATTGGTTTTTTTTTTTTTTTTGACCTAAAATCAGACGTTTGAACCAAATGATTAATATTTAAAGTGTGAGAAGAATTAAGTCTTTGGAGTTAAACTATATTTTAGGTATATAATTTGCATAATGTGCTTTGCCTAACTCATCACGAATCATTTTTTAATATATTTGAAAACTGGCTGAGCACATCGCACAATTATGAGCACCTGAGACTGTCTCATTGCGAGGGAAAAAGAGATACTTTTCCATATTTTACTGGCTTACTAAATGCTATCCGCACAGAGCTACTGAAATTCTTGAGATGTGTTAATTTGCAATAGGGAGAGCTGCTTTGGCAGGAATACTGTGGTGTGCCACCCAGAGATACTATGTCTCAGGCCCTGGCATGTTTAATTGTCACTCATTCAATTAACACTTACTGTTATTATGTCCTTCTATGTGCCCAGCCTCGTGGTAGGAAGAACAGAGTGGAGGAATGATCACAATTGTACTAAGGTCAGGAAAGGAGAATACTAGGAGGTGAACCTAAGAACAGAGTAAGTCCACTGTGGGGGAATTAAATAAGAGGTGGGCCCATAACAAAGAGAAAAACTTCCTCACATTCTACTGCCTCCTCATTTCCATTCCCAGTGGGAACAGCATCAAAACTCATCAAAAACAAACAGAACACTGTACACAGTATGTTATTTTTTATGTGAGTGTATATAAGAATATATAGAGATATTTGTTTGCATTTGCCTAAAGAAACACCGGAATCGTAATAAAACCCCGGAAATACAAAAATGGTTATCTGTACTGGTAAGTGGAAACAAGGTAGGAGCAGGACTTCTCTGTTAAGCAATTTTTAACATGATTGTGACTCTTGGGTCATGTAATTATACTATTTCAAAGCAACTAGCAATTTGTAAGGACACATAGATAAAGGAAAGAGTGTTGGGATCTTGAAAAAATGGAAAATGTGCTAGTAGTTACTTAGGAATAAAATCTGTTATTTGTGTTATAGTGTGCGTTCATGCATGCCCCGTAGCTGTCCAATCTCTGGGGAATAGTGTTTGGGATGCAGTAACAGATACCATATATTCAGGACAATTTCTGTGCCAACCTGCACAATAACGTTTCACTTAAGATATTCAGCAAGTTCAAAATGTTTTTATTAACTTCTGGGTTTTTTTGTTTGTTTGTTTTCAGGCGAGGAAACCAAGTGGAAGAGAATGGATAAGTCCCTAAAAGCTCAGCCTGTGTTGCCTGAGCTGCTGGAAACTAGAGCTCCCGTTCTCCAAATGCCATGAACTAATCCAAGAAAAACATTCCAATAGAACCCGTGACTTTCTCCCCCTGAAGAACACCCTTCTGAGACCCCAAGCGCCTTTCACAGACAGTACCTATCAACAGCTGGCTCCCAGTTCTTGATTTTCCCTAAACACAGACAAGATTCATATTTTTATACCCTAATCCCCACCCACACCCCCCGGAAAAAGAAGGAAAATAAAACTCATGAGGATAAAGAATTTCTCTGCTAGGGCACCTGGGTGGCTCAGTTGGTTAAGCGACTGCCTTCAGCTCAGGTCATGATCCTGGAGTCCCTGGATCGAGTCCTGCATTGGGCTCCCTGCTGAGCAGGGAGTCTGCTTCCCCCCTAACCCTCCCCCCTCTCATGTGCTCTCTCTCTCTCTCATTCTGTCTCTCAAATAAATAAATAAAATCTAAAAAAAAAAATTAAAGAAAAAGAATTTCTCTGCTAGAAAACAGACCCAAATATGAGGATCAAGCAGAACACCCTAGCCCCCACATGCCTTGATGTCAGATACCAGGCGATGGGGAATCTGTGCCTTCTTTTGTTTCCTTGCTGACTGTGGTCGGCTATGTTTTTCCTTTCTTCCTAACCATCCCTGAATCCAGCTGCTGTGATGTTGCAGAATTTGATTCTAATCCGGAAGTACAGCAGGTAGGGAACCAGATGGGACTTAACCTCTCTTGATGATACCCACAACTAGGTTTGTACCGACCTTGTTTGATACCCAGGCTGAGCATCAGTCTCTGCTGGGCTTCCTAGCACTTTCAGAGGTGGGTCCATAACTAAATGGAGTGTCTGTGCCTGAATCAGCCAGGGAGCGTCAGATGGCTTCTGCAGAGTGGCTGCTTCCAGTCCACGTGCCCATTTCAACCTCTCTACCTTTCAAAAGAACATACTATAAATACGTACCTCACTAAAACTCCACTTACTAGTATAAAACTGTTGCAGCATAGTTCAGTGGAGGTCAAGATAAAAGAGGTACAGCCACTTTAAATGCATGTATGCTCTAAGGAGGGATACAATTTAGCAGATACCTTTCAAATGCCAGACTCTCTGCTAAATCTTTTGCAAGTATTATCCATAATCTTTACTGTTACTTCAAGATACTATTACTGCATTGACCCCTTTTACACATGAGGAAAACAAACCTCTCCCAACTAATACTGTTTTTTGGTTTTGGTTTTTGTTTTTTTCCAAGTGGCCCATTAGTTACCACTTGGTAAAACCAGAAATCAGCTCATGGTGTTTCAGATGTCAAGGCTATGTCTTTTCTGTAAATCTCAGGCTGTTATTCATTTAGAAGAATAAATCCAAAAAAAGGATTATTAAACACTAAATTTGGAATCATTCATAGGACAGAGCTGCCAATGGCAACTACTCTGAGTATCACTTGCAAATAAGCTAAAAAAAACTGACTTCATAAAAACAGAGCTTTTATCTCATAAATTTTGAATCTCATTTGGGACGATGATAATCTCCAAAAGCCTCACAGAAGCCACATGCTGACAATGCCGCATTTAATGAAGGTTCTGATCAGTTAACATGAGCCCCAAAGTCAAATTGCATGGTGCAGGTTCTAGAAAAACAATACTCATCATTTGAGCTATAAATACAATTCATTTGGAAAAAAAATAGGGATATATGAAAAATGCCTTCAGAATGTTAAAGTGGTATTGTGGGAAAAGGGAGGAAGATGTTCTCTCTCTCTCTCTCTTTTTTTTTTTAAGATTTTTTTCTTTGAGAGAGAGAGAGAGGACACACATGGGTGCTGAGCCGAGGGAGAGAGAGAATCTTAAACAGGCTCGTCACTCAGAGAGCAGCCGGATGCCAGCTGGATGCCAGACAGACCGGACAGACGCCGGGCTCAATCCCAGGACCCTGAGATCATAACCCAAGCCAAAATCAAGAGTCAGACGAATCATGAAACACTACATCAAAACCTAATGATGTACTGTATGGTGACTAACATAACATAATAAAATTAAATTAAATTAAAAAAAAAAAGTCAGACACTTAACCAACTAAACCACCCAGGCGCCTCAAGGAGGAAATGTTCTATGTTATTCCAGAGCAGTGTTTGCTTACCCTGGCTCAGTACTGGTCATCTGAGGAGCTCTTAAAAAGCTCTCACAGCTGGACCCAATCCTAGAGATATTGTTTTAAATGGTTTGAGGTAGGGTTTGGGCTTTTGCAAAGTATCCTAAATAGAAGCCAAGGTTGATAGCCAATGCTTTAGAAAGAAACGAAAGGACAAACAGGTAATAGTAATATTGAGGGAGGTTTCACTGATCCCAGGATTGACGTCAAACTCAACAGTGATGCTGAGTACCTAAGAAAGGCACAAAGATAATCCCATGAATGTAGCATAGTCCTTCACAGTCTTTATCCACTAAGAACTTATACACCAGGAAGAAAATGTGTTTACGTGGAACTTTAATACACTGCATACTATAATAAGAGTTGTGCTAATTTGTTTAATGGACATCATAAAATCTGATGAACAAAGAAGAAACCTTAAGTGTATTTAAATCAATTTTAGAGACCACAGGAGAGTCAAGTTGGAGTAATGATTTTTACTATAAAGCTTGAAATATAGAACGTTGAGATAAGTCCATCAATACAACAATGTAAAAGGCTAAGTTGAGAAGCAGGGTGCTTTCCAAAAATGAAAATACTTGAAAACTGGAGGACATTTTATCAGATATATAAAAGCAATTTCTTCATTGTGTAGGAAATCAGACTAGACAGTAGTATCAGCCAGGGTTCTCCAGAGAAAATTAAAGCAGTAGGAAATCAATCTATTGATATATAGATGATAGATAGATAGATGATAGGCAAATAGACTGATAGTCATAGAGAGATAGATCCATGGATAGATTAGCTAGATGGATGAATGGATGGATAGATGGATGGACAGACAGACAAAAAGAGATTTATTTTAAGGAATTTGTTTATGCAAGTAAGGGCTAGTGAGTGAAATCTGTAGGACAGGTCAGCAGGCTGGAAGGTCTCGGACAGAAGCAGAAGCTGACGCTCTAGTCTTGAGACAGAATGTCTTCTTAGGGAAACTTCAGTTTTGCCCCTCAGACCACCCACATTATTGAGGAAAATCCCCTGTACTTAACATTGACTGAATGTAGATGTCAGCTGCATCTACAAAATACCTTCACAGTAATACCATGATTAGTGTTTGATTAAATAACTGGGCATCATAACCTAGCCAAGCTGACACACAAAACTAACCATCTAGCAACCTATAATTGTTCTTCCTACTCTAGGATTTTATGATTCCAATTAGAAAAACAAAAAGAAAAAAATATTCTTTTCACATGTAAGCCACCTGTCCAGAAATAGGATGTGCAGTTGCCATGCCCACTATCCACTTTATGTTCTAAATGACTGTCATCCTTCATTATTGTCACACATCTCACTTATGCAATCTAATTACACTGAGATACCAATAGAAAATTACTGAGAGATCCAGGTCTGTCCAAATGCTGTCCTTTCCATTACTTCTTTTTCCTTCCTTCCTTCCTTCCTTCCTTCCTTCCTTCCTTCCTTCCTTCCTTCCT
>NW_023270433.1:38282894-38372703 GCF_011800145.1 Mirounga leonina | reverse complement strand
CCTTCCTTCCTTCCTTCCTTCCTTCCTTCCTTCCTTCCTTCCTTCCTCTTTCTTTCTTTGAGTATAGCTGACACAATGTTACATTCATTTCAGGTGTGCAACATAGTGATTCGCCATCTGTGCAGGTTAAGCTGTACTTCCACAAGTGTAGCCACCATGTGTCACCACACAACACTATTACAATATCATTGACTACTCCCTATGTCTTTCCATTACTCTTTTTTTAATTTTTTATTGTTGTGTTAGTCACCATACATTACATCATTAGTTTTTGATGTAGTGTTCCATGACTCATTGCTTGTGCATAACACCCAGTGCTCCATGCAGAACGTGCCCTCCTCAATACCCATCACCAGGCTAACTCGTCCTCCCACCCCCCTCCCCTCTAGAACCCTCAGTTTGTTTTTCAGAGTCCATTGTCTCTCATGGTTCGTCTACCCCTCCGATTTCCTCCCCTTCATTCTTCCCCTCCTGCTATCATCTTTTTTTTTTCCTTAACATATATTGCATTATTTGTTTCAGAGGTACAGATCTGTGATTCAACAGTCTTGCACAACTCACAGCACTCACCATATTTCCATTACTCTTTATCTCCCCCTGGATGCTGTCAATGTTGACACATGCAAGGAACAATAGTCAGTTCTGAAAATAAAATAGTAAGTTATTTATTTAAAGATTATTTATTTATTTGTGAGAGAGAGAGAGAGAGCATGAGTGAAGGGGCAGAGGGAAAGAGAGAAGCAGACTCCTTGCTGAGCAGGGAGCCCAATATAGGACTCGATTCCAGGACCCTGAGATCATGACCTGAGCCGAAGGCAGATGTTTAATGGACTGAGCCACCAGGTGCCTGGGATCAAGCCCTGCATCGGGCTCCCTGCTCAGTGAGGAGTCTGTTTCTTCCTCTCCTTCTGCCCCTTTTCCCCCCACCCATTCTCTCTCTCTCTCAAACAAATAAAATCTTTAAAAAAAATAAAAATAAATAAAATGAGCATTATCCCAATATAGGATCCTGGTAAAGGTAGGTTTTAGTGGCTTTACATCAGAAATCTAAGCGAAGCTTCCTCCCTCTTTCTAAGCTTACACCTCAAGTTAAATCTTGGATTCTCATGACCTTTACTTGTGTGCAGAGTAACACCTGGAGGTACAGACCCCCAGCTGAAACCTGAGTGCAGAGTGATAACCGGTAGAACCCAAAGCAGGTAGAGAGGACAGTAAAAGCAACTGAGCTAGAGATGAGTCTATGACACTTTTTTCTCAAACTGACATAACCTAAGAAGGAACGGATTTATGCTTATTCAGATTAGTAGTTTCTTCATAATATAGAAGAGATACTAAAGAATAAAGAATAGGTGAGAAAAAGGCCACTCGGGCAAAAATTAAAAAAAAAAAATTAGGAACTGGGACATCCTCACATATCACTGCAATAGAAAAAAACTAAGAAAAACTACTGCAAATATTCCAAATCACAGAAAAATCCAGCCAGCTGTGTATTTTGGTTTGGCTTTGGGTAGTTAGGAGGTAGGCCTTCATATAATTTTCTAATTCAGGAAGTTTTAAAGATCACTGGGTTGGGACATGTTGAGGGCATTAAATATCAATGTTACTAGGTTACAGTGAATAATCGACTATGCTTTCCTACAATTGAAGCTTATTTTAATTTTGCGCTCTTACTTTTAATTTGACTGGAATCATGAAATACCCACAAAGGTATTACTCACATAAATGTACTTGGTTTCGAAAGGAAATGGTGCAAATGTAAAACTCCAAAGAGAGAATTAAGAAGAAAAAGAGGTAATTTATAATAGAAGGAGCACAGGTCTGGGACCTGGGCTATATTCTGGCCCCAAGGCTACCAATAATTAGCTGGGGAGCACAGGAAAAGTTGCTGAGCATCTGGAGCCTTTAATTTCTTCCTATAGAAGTTGAGCACATGAACCACATCTCTAAGACCCTCCTATTTCTAAAATATCATAAATCTTTTATCTTGAAATAGGTGAGTAGATAGAGGTTGAGCTTCTGAATACAAACCTCCCCTATTAAAAGTTGTTCAGAATCCCCATTGTCTTTATAACAAAACCTGTGATATGAAATATCTATATACAGTACTCCTATCTCTTTCTAGTTTATTCTCCATTGCACTAAGTTCCAAGCATGCTGAACTGCTCACATATTCTCATATGCCCAGGTTCCTCTGTCTAGATTCACCCTCAACAAACATTCAGAGGTCAAGCTACATTTTCATACTGAATGGGACAACTTACAGTGGTAAAAAGGAAGGACCTGAATTTGTAGTCCTAATTTTTGCTGGGGATTATTTTGTTCTCGTATGCGAATCCCTGAGCTTGTCCTCTAGGGAAGAAAATTAGTTCAAAGTATGAAAGGATGCATGTATTCCCAAGCAATACCCACTATGGACTTCCTGAACCATGAAGAGCCTTAGGAAAAGAGAGTATCCTTAAGATAACTGCACCTATATAAAATGTCTCAAAATCATTGTCTGTGACCTAACAGAAGCAAAATGTCCTGTTACAGGAATTATTTTCTCTGCACTCAGGGATGATGAGGTTCCAGTAAGAGTAAGTCGGATCATCTCAGTAGCATTTGGGGGTAACACAGGGTTCCATATGCCCGACTAACAACAAGTGAGCACGGGATGCTGAAATGTGGTCTTCCCGTCACCTAAAATCTTAGAAATTCCCCTTAGGTCTGAAGAGATTTGAGACATAGCCACAGGTAAAGAAAATAACAGAGATTTAGGATTGAGGGGAAAACTCCAAAGTTCCATTGCAGTAATCAAGGATAAAGAGGAGAAATATTTTCTGTACACTTTAAGAGTCTGAGGCATGATAAAGTTCTCAGTTATCAAGTGGGGATTTCAGTTCTACCATGTCCTACTGATGATGTCTATTACTTAAATTTGTCAAGTTTGTCTTTCTGGAATGAAGCATGACCTAAATGAACTGCAATTCCTATGAAAAAGGTTTTTAAACAGCTAACACTTATCAAATATTACTATGAATCAGACACTATGCTAAACACCAGATATATATAGTGTTATTTGATACTTAAACCTCCAAGGTAGCTGTTACTATCCTCATTTTACAGATGAGGAGACTGAGACATAGAGAGATTAACTAATTTACCACACAATTCACAAAAGGAAAGCCAGGTTATGGACTCAGAAGCATGTGGCACAAAATTTGTGTACTTAACCACTGTGCATACTTACATTACACTTGGAATAACTGTAACAAACTGTATTATTCAGGGCAGACTTATTTATCTAACACCCAAATGTAGAAACATTATTGCTCATTCACATTACAGTCCCAAGTTCAGTGTGTGTACATGTGTGTGTGTGTTTGTGTGTGTGCATGTGGTATGGTGTGTATGTTGGAAGGAGAGACAAGAGGGACAATGGCCCCTTACAACTTCTGACCCACCATGTATCACACTAGGCTTCCAGGGTGTCTACAGAAAGGAGAAGAGAGTGGAACTGCTTGAAGATGATTTGAAAGTAGATGTAATACCATCACTTACACCCCTTTTTCATTGGCCCAAGGTCAGTGCTATGGTCAGCTATCATGCATGCAGCTGTAATCAGAAAAAGAGCAGAAGATAACCATTTCTGTCACAATGAAACAGGGGTTACATAGTGACGAAGTTAAAACAAATCTAGGGAAGTGACACCATCATACAACATTATTATTCACCAAGAATATCTCTTTACTATGAAAAGTCCATTTCATGCTCGTCTACTTTGGTAAATCGCAAAATTGAGTTTAAAATTGGTTAAAAATGAGAGTGATCACAAGAAAACTAAAAGGCATTTGATGTTGATAATCAGAGGCTGGCATTTGCCCAGATGTTAACATAATCTAATTCCAGTTCATGATCATAATCTGTGCGATTTCTTTTCTTGGAATGGATGCTCACTTCTTGTCTGCTGTTCATGTCCTAATAAATGCTGAATTTTTTTTTTCAAAAACAGGAAAAGTTGCACAATGAATACTACTGAAAACTATAATCTTTAGTGTCTAGTCCAACCTAGGCAGCATTTAGGATGTATGTCCAAAAATATCAGAGCAAAAAACCAGTTTTTTTTGTACTTGCTATAACCACTGAATTCTAACATCTTAGCAACCATGCAACAAATGAAAGATTTACCCAGATAGTTGCTTTCATACCCACCACAGAGCAAATCAAATGATTTGAAGAGGGGGATAAATGTAAAGTTTATTGTTTCATAACTACTATAATGTAATAATTTTCTCATTTATAATACTTTATATTCATAGTCAACAATGTAAGAAAGTATCTTGCTGTTTATGATTGGTACATTATAATAAATGAACCATCAAACATTTTCCTATTCATAAAATTTTGTATTCATGTTTGATGGCATCATTTGAAGATCACTGCAATGTACTAATGATAAACAACTTTTTAAATTTAAACCCGAGGAAATGTGATTTTGTAAAATTGTCAGTCTACAGAGATAAAGAACTATATACAAAAAAAGAGTAGATTAAAGACAAATACAAAACCTGGAAAAGGAGTATTGGAACCAACAGGTAAAACTATTGCTTTGTATTTATTTACTTCTTTTCTGGTAATTCAGGGTCCAAAGACTATGAAAACTATGCCAATCCTAAGACAGTTGCCATTGCTTCTTTTTATTGTTTATTTTTCCCACTATGGGAGGGTGGGTAGTGAATTTGAGTTTTGTGTGTATTTTATACTTTTTTTACAAACATAAAATAACAGCACAGTGAAAGAATAATGGCATATTGGTTAAAAATTAGACTCTCTGGGGGCATCTGGGCGGCTCAGTTGGTTGAGTATCCGACTCTTGATTTTGGCTCAGGTCATGATCTTAGGGTCATGGGATGGAGCCCCAAGTAGGGCTCCATGCTCAGTGCAGAGTCTGCTTGTCCCTCTCCCTCTGCTCCTCCCCTGATCACTCTCTCTCTGAAATAAATAAAATCTTAAAAAAAAAAAAAAAAGGAAAGAAAAGAAAAGAAAAGAAAAGAAAAAAAAATTAGACTCTCTGATCTCCCATTTATTGGTTGTGTGACCTTTGAGATGTTGGAATCTTTCAGAAGCTCAATTTACTGGTCACCGGTCACAAAAAAAGGGGACAAGAAGAATCATTAACTTACAGAAGTATCATGAGTCTTAACTGAAGTAATACATATAAAACACTTGTAACATAACAGAGCAGATGTTATGATCTCAAAGCATGTATGTTACTAATATTATCATTATTAGCTATTATTATCAACCAAAAACATTCACTACATTATTATTATATTATTAATAACTACCATTATTTTCCCATCTGCATCTCTTTGTTCAGGGTGTGGCCACATAGCATTAAAGCAGAAACCTGTTTTATCCAAAACACTTAAGAAAAACAAAAGGTGGTGACAAGTAAAAGGTCATATAGCCAGGAGAGCTCTGGATAAAGCCTACAGGCTGCATCCCCTTCGGTCGTATGTCACAGTACTCGCATGATCTGTAGGAGGGAACATATGCATGGGATATTTTCAACAATGTTAAGTCTGGAACTGTTGAAAAATTTGTAACTGAGAAAAACAGAATCAAAATTGATGGAAAAGTCTCAGAACTCTGAGCCCAAAATACCAAAATATAATTCTGCTGGGAAGGATGCAAACTAATATCTCCAGGGATACATAAATAGTAATAGATATTCAAAGAGCAGAGAAGACAGAAAACCTTATTACTGGGTGATTCCTAGGTGTGTTAATGGGAAACAAATTAAATGTGAATTTATATTAAAACATAAGAGTTTTAAAGAATGAAGTGAAATGCTAAAGGCTTAATAAAAGCAAAGTACTTATTTCGCTGGAAACAACTGATAGGATCCACGGTTAGACAATCATGTACAGGCAACTCTGTTTTCTGAGAGAAGTATCACAGAGACAAAAACCTCATAAGTAGGATTATTTTACTAAGGGATGGTGAGAAGGAACTGGCAAAAGGCATAGTCCCCACTGACCAATGGGCATTGGGAGAACATCAGAAAGCCCTCTTGTTGGAAGATGAGAGAGTATAGTGGATAGTCAACATAAGTCTTAGGGGAAAGTGATTTTAGGATGAATTTTCATAAGAAGCCTTCTTAACAAGACCCACTGTATCAGTTTCCAAGAAAGTAAATACAAATTAATCCACTGAACTTGTTTATAATTTGACTGAAACATTACCCAGGAAATGTGTGTATGGGAAAAAATATATATATTTCACTAGGTAAATAAAGTGTCTCTATTTTTGGAAGGTGAAAACATGTTTTAGAACCTGGAAATAACCAAAACAAGAAGAAAACCCTATGTATCGTTATAATTTATTTCACAAAGATAATTCTGATCACTAGAAAAACGGCAAACTTGGGCTTCAGTGTAAAGATGGTGGCCAGCAAGGGGCACTGGCATGGCCTTCCCCAAAAGTCTCAATAAAGTACTTGGATTCCATTATTTCATATCTTGTTTCCAACCATTTCCAACACTGGCATGGTACCACCTCACCCAAGCAGCTTCCATAGTGTCTCTTGTGCTCCATTCTGCTTTAATGTCTCTCGACTCCAACGCAGGTTATAAAACACAGCCTGACTTCCCAACTTCAATTACTTCTTTGTCACTAATTTGCTCAAGTCTGTTCATGGCTCCCTACTGCTTACAGATTCCTTAAGAAAGACAAAATTCACATGAATGTTGAGATTTCCTTTTGTCAAGTATCGGGCCAAACATTTTACATGTTTCATCTTATTAAAGTTCACTGGAGCTATAGATGGGGATTATTGTCCCTAGTTTACAGATACAGAAGGTTATATCCTCACAGTGACAAAAAACCTATTCCATCTCAGGGCACTGTGATTTAAAATCCATAGTCTTATCACTCCTGTACCTTGATATTAGTGTTTATTTATCTAAGGGAAGATGGTCCCATGTTTTCTCCCATTATTAGGAAATTTCTACTGTCTGTAGAAGTCAGCTCTGGAAAGCCTTGGCAAATATTTAAATACATACAGACATGGAAGTAGTTAGACACGATTTAAAGTTCTGCCCCACCAGGCACCCCACCACACATATATTAATCCAAAAAATACCTCCAGTAATTGCTATCTTTCATTGATAGTTTTCATCAATGTAGCATATCACCAGGTCTTTTTGGGGTTGTGTTTTTTATTTTTTTTCTTTTTTAAAGATTTTATTTATTTGAGAGGGAGAGAGAGAAAAAAAACACACACGAGCAGAGGGGAGGGGCAGACGGAGAGGGAGAAGCAGGCTCCCCGCTGAGCAGGGAGCCCAATGAGCAACTCAGTCCCAGGACCCTGGGATCACAACCTGAGCCAAAGGCAGATGTTTAAATTGACATGGATATATCCCTCCTACAGCTCAAACCTACAAAAATATATCTGCAATTCCAAAGAAGGAACAAAAGGAATGGACTCAGGAAGAGAATTGATGCATCTTTGATCATTTCTACAGAATTCTGATCTTGACTGCTATTTCAGATTTTTTTTCTTTTAGCTTTATCCCCTCAGTGAGGAAAAGCAGCAACTCTTTCCAACCATCCTGATTTAGAAAGTTAAGGCTTTTATTTAATAACCGACAGACTTCTCATCATTTCCAGGACAGAAAGAGAAGTCTCTAAATCTCTGATCGCTTATTTCAAATAGCTAGAAGAGATAAAATTACAACAAGGGATCACAAACTTTGTGAACTTGCTGGATTGCTGAAATGTAATGAGCTGGGCTGAAACAACTGAGGTAATAATGTGAGGAGACATAGTTATTATGAATGTTAGATTATATTTAGTCTTTTTTTTTTTTTTTTTTTAGTAGACTCCACACGCAGCATGGAGCCCATTGCAGGGCTCAAACTCATGACCGTGAGATCAAGACCTGAGCTGAGATCAAGACCTGAGCTAAGATCAAGAGTCAAACACTTAGGGGTGCCTGGGTGCCTCAGTTGGTTGCCTGCCTTCGGCTCAGGTCCTGAACTCGGGATCCTGGAATCAAGCCCCGTGTTCAGGCTCCCTGCTCAGCTGGGAGCCTGCTTCTCCCTCTCCCTTTGCCCCTCCCCGCCACTCATGTTCTCATGCTTTCTCAAATTAAAAAAAAAAAAAAAAAGTCGAACACTTAACCAAATGAGCCACTCAGGCACCGCAGATCACATTTAGTCTTAAATATTTAGTTAAATAAGGGATGCCTGGGGGGTTCAGTTGGTTAAGCATCAGACTCTTGGTTTCAGCTCAGGTCATGATCTCATGGGTGGTAATATCGGAGCTGGAATTGGGCTCTGCACTCAGCAGTGAGTCTGCTTGAATATTCTCTCCCTCTGCTCCTCCCCCTACTCTCTCTCTCTAAAATAAATAAATAAATGGGGCGCCTGGGTGGCTCAGTCGGTTAAGCGGCTGCCTTCGGCTCAAGCCCCACATCAGGCTCCCTGCTCCGCGGGAGGCCTGCTTCTCCCTCTGCCACTCCCCCTGCTTGTGTTCCCTCTCTCGCTGTGTCTCTCTCTGTCAAATAAATAAAATCTTTAAAAAAAATAAAATTAAATAAATAAATAAATCTTTAAAAATATTTATTTAAATAAGCATTTTTTAGATACATCTATGGGCTAGACACTTAGCTCTATGTGCCCATATATTTCCTAGATGTGTAGGTCACTTTGTAATGAAAAAAACATTCACTTCAATTTCCAAAATGTCATGAGACATATATAAAGAGGATATTATCCACATTTTAGTAATGCTTCTATAACCAGCAATCACCTGATTTCAAGTTCATTCTTCATCTCTAATTGCCATTATCAATCCAAAATATGCATGAATTATGTCATCATCAATAGACCACTTGAATATATTCAAAATTATTGTATTAAAAATAATAAATTCTCAAGAGGCAGTGTATTACTGATTTGCATATGCTCATGTGTTGAGATGTCCCCTCCTCCCACTCTACCCTCCCCCTCAAAATTTTATTAGTACTATAGGTTCTAAAATCTTAGATTAGTTTCCCCAATTGGTTCCTACACTTCTCTTTACTCCACACCATTTCTCAGAGATTTTATCTTTATTGCAATATTAGAGTAATATGTACAGACATCACAACTGACATAGCCCATATCCCATGAGCATAAGAATATGAAATAAGGGCTTATGTGGGGCACCTGGGTGGCTCAGTCGGTTAAGTGTCTGCCTTTGGCTCCGATCATGATCCCAGGGTCCTAGGATTGAATCCCAAGTCGGGCTCTCTGCTCAGTGGGGAGCCTGCTTCTCCTTCTCCCTCTGCCTGCCACTCCCCCTGCTTGGGCTCTCTATCTCTCTCCCTCTCTCTGTCAAATAAACAAATAAAACCTTTTTAGGAAGGAAGGAGGGAAGGAAGGAAGGAAGGAATTTATGTAGAGGTAAAATAATTAGAAAGTGGTCCCTAGGAAGCAAGAGTGAGGGACCAGGGAAGTGAAAGGAAGAAGGTAAGTAAACAGCATAGCCAATACAAAAATATTCCCTTATTGGCTGTGTCTGTGAGCAACTAGAATGTTTGATCCAACCACAGCATTCTTCTTCTTTTTTTTTTTTTTAAGGGCAAAAAGAAAGGGAGAAGCAGACTCCTCGCTGAGCAGGGAGCCCAACACAGGGCTTGATCCCGGGACCCTGAGATCATGACCTGAGCCAAAGGCAGATGCCCAACCAACTGAGCCACCCAGGCGCCCTAATCACAACATTCTTAAGACATATAGAACATGTTATAGATTCATCTATCACATATTGTCCTCCATTGTTTAAGAGTTTACCCACAAGGCAATCGTTTCCTGACTTTTGGAGTTGCATATATATGAGTGCACTGGTTCTTTGGCAGAGTCAGAGAAACTTCTGGAACAGAAACACAAGGTTCTCTAAACATTTGAGGCAAGGTACTCAGAACTAAAGAAGTGGAAGCCTGCAGGGAACATTATAGCTATGACTGGGCTCAGTGACCAGGCCAAGAGAGTAAACTCTTAAGTATCCAATACAAAAGCATAGCCATGGATGTCTGATAAATGTTTGATGTTTATACCATCACAAAGCAAAGATTACTGCCACTTATATTACAAATATCTTTAGCTGATCCCAAATATTACCCTGCTTTATTTTTCACACATTCACCATGCTCCCTGCTCTTGTCTGGGTTGTTAAGATATTATTTCTGATATAATGGAGGAAGAATGTGCAGATCCCCTATCCCTTCACTTCATGCCTACATTTGATGCTATATGAGTGTTGCATTGACAGCAAATGGCAATAGAGACAAAAATACTGATGCATCTCTCTAAACTTTTCCTCAGAAATATGTCTTCTTTTTGTCTGAATTATTTGGTCTTTGATGAACATGATTCCCATAAATACATAGCCAGTGTGGAGAAAGGAGTTGGTAGAACTTGATAAAATCAGACAATGCAAACTAAACATCAATTTGATGCCTGAATTAACCAAATAATTACTAACCCTCTCCTTCTTCCTGCACTACATGTACTTTGCCTAAGAATTATCCTGGGGATTTATGTATGTGGATGCCAACCACTGTAAGACGTTTCAAAGATAAACTATATTTAAAACACATGCAAATTCTGTTGAATTGCATTTAATTAAAACATTCATAGTGTACACATGAGTGGCAGTGATATTTTGCAAATTACTAAGTGCCAGAGAAATTCCTAGCCAACCCAAGTAGTTACTGTATTCTATGCTTACAAAGATTCTGATTCATCCAGGGAACATTTATATGCAGACTATAACAAGTAAGCAAAGCTTTGTCACTCCTCTTATTAAAGGAATTGATTTGACTTTAGAAAGAGTGACTTTAATTAGCTGTGCAAATGCCATTAATTCCAATTAATCTTCTCACACTGTCAAGACAAAAATCCTAGGAGAAGATAAATTGCAGCAAATCAATATAGCCCTTGTTTTTACCAGGAACAGGTGCTCAAGGAAAGAGGAATGTCATTAATGAGTGTCTATATCAAGAACTAGTTAAACAAGACAGTAATTCAATGTGAAAAGCTTCTAGATGATTTCTTATATCCTATTTATATATCCCTTAATTGCTTTCAATTGGATAGAAAGTATTTACCATAGAGATTTTGAGAATTATTATTGCAATTCTATGGAGAACTCTACTACAAATTCAAATCATTCTTGCTACCGTAAAAAATATTAAGATAAAGACATATGTTCAAATGCATTGTACTCTCCATGTGTTTTTAGTTCATATACAAATATAATTGTTTAACATGGTAACAATGATTAATAGTCACCACATCAAATTAAAACATCACAGTAAAATATCAATGAGTGTAAATACAAGTGTTTAAGGTAAAAAAGGTTAAAGTAAAAACTTTCCATATGCTGACATCAGAGAGATTATCCATGTCAATACAGAATATTGAAAGAGTATATATTCTTAGACTACATATGGTATTTTCTAAGCTCTAACTTCAATTCTTACCAATTTCCCTCTCATTCATTTATTCTCCCCTCAATTCAGTTTTCTCTATTCCAAAATATAAGCTAAATCCATTGCTACCATCAGGACCCTTAAGTTGGTTTCTCTGCCATCCGAGCCTTTCATGAGCCTTCCAGCAAGGACCTCTTCCCATGGAGACCAAGTGCCCCCAACTCCTTAGTCAGTCTGTCCCTTGGTAATTTTGATTGTATTTACAATTTAGCACTTACCTTACCTGAGATTGTTAGTTTTCTCTTAACTAGTTTCCTCTATGGCTCTTCCCAGCTCTGTGAGGCTACCCTCACAGAGCTCACGACTGTATATTCTATATCTAGCACAGTGCCTAAACCATAGTGGAGACTCTATGCATAAATAAATAATGGGTAAAAAAAATTGACTGAACTGTAAACACAGACACCTTCTTAAAAGTAGTACATAATGTTGACTCGTGGGTCATGGTCCTCTAAGCCACCTTCAGGCTCAATGCTTTGCTTGAACTCACAAAACTCAGGATAGCTATTATACTCATGGTAGTATTTTATTACAGTGAAAGGATAGAGATGAAAATCAGCAAAGGGAAAAGGCACAAGGGATGAATTCCAGGAGAAACCAGGAGCAAAGTTCCAGGTGTTCCCCTCCCAAGGGAATTGTACAAGGACACATTTAACTCTCCCAGCACGAATGCATTGACAACAAGGGCGAAGTGTTGTCAAACAAGGGAAAAATTCACCCACACCTTAATGCCTAGAATTTTTATTAGGGATGCAGGCAGCACCCAAATGCCTGACCTCAGATATTCAAACCCCAGCCCCCCAGAGCAAAAACAGGTGCTCACGAGAAATCTAAATCGCGCTGTTGGGATTAACTTCTCTGGTCACATTTATCACCATACAAAAACACTCTAAGCCCCAGGGAAGTGGAGGGCCAGGGGACTGGGCCTTCTCTTTTGTCCCTAAGAGAAGTCAGCCTTCCAATCTACTCCTGAACTACTTTTTTTTAAATATCTGTCTCTTTCTGCTGCTGACATTTTATACTTTGTTACTCCTGACTGAAATTGATCCCTTTCTCTGGGCTTCCTTCCCTTTCACCACCTTCGGGTCCTTTGTCATCATCACACCGATTTGTTGGGTATTCCGTTCCCACCCACCCCGCCCCCAGGTTCCTGCTTGTAATCATCACCTAGATTTCTTAGGCAATATCACTTTTAAAACTACCTAAAAAAGCAAAGTAGCAATGACAACCACAACAAAAACCCTCTTGAGACCTATGTTTCCTTTTTTTTTTTTTTTAAGATTTTATTAATTTACTTGACAGAGAGAGAGAGCACAAGCAGAGGGAGGGGCAGAGGGAGAGGGAGAAGCAGGCTCCATGCTGAGCAAGGAGCCCAATGCAGGAGTAGATCCCAGGACCCTGGGATCATGACCTGAGCCGAAGGCAGACACTTAACCGACTGAGTCACCCAGGCGCCCTGAGACCTGTGTTTCTTGAGTAATTATTCTGTCTCAGGTTTGCATCAAGTTTCCGCAGATGGTGCACATTTGCTGATCAGCCTCCTTGCTTTTACTCTTCCTCCGCCTCTAGCACCCTGATCCCTTTATCTGTCTTTCCACTATAATGAATTTTACCAAGTTCACCAGGAGTCTTTAATTACCAAAGAGTCACTTCCGTTATCTTGCCTTACATAATTTCTCTTTGATATTTGACTTTATGGACCACTTCTTTCAAGAAGATCTTTAATACTCCACTTGCCCTGCGACCATTTTATTCGGGTTCTCAGCTCCTTCCCTACAGCATCACTGGCTACATACTCTCCCTGTGCTCTATCCATTCCTTCTCAGCCTCCTTGTGCAGTTTCCTCATTCCAAAACAAGGATAATAATACCTACTTCACTGGCCAGTAGCTGGGAATCTGTGGGAACAAAAGTGAGGAATCACCTAGCATATCATCGTCACTGGAGCACCGTTATTACTGGGATCCCATCGGTTCATATAGCGTATAGCAAAACCATCCTAAATCATATAATTTACTTAACTAGCAATAAAATTTCTCTTTTCCTTAGAAAGGTACATCTTATACAAACACTGTAGTATCAGTTAAGGCCTTACTTTAAAACTGGAAAGAACAAGGTGCAACAAACATGAAACCATTTTCAGGATCACAGATCAGTAATGCAAACAGCGATGTGGAATGTTGGTTAACTGTCCTGCGAGCACTATCAATGTAACTGCACTAACTGATCTTTTGAATGATTGATTGATTTTAGCTGAAAGTTCTTCCAGGAAAAGTAATTTACATAAACCATAGAACAGCTGGATAATGAATTACAGTTCTGAGAACTTGTTGGGAACACATGGTATGTTCTTCAGGGGCACACAGAGCTCCTTTGCTATATTTTATAAACAATGATGAAAGTTTTTTGATTTACAAGGAGCTATTTTTCCTTTTTTTTTAGGAGATTTTTTCCTGAAAATTTATTCTTAATAAATTTATACTTAATAACTCAAACGGGAAATAGAGTAGCTGCTTTTGCATTTTATAAGATTTTAAGAAATTAAATTCATTTATCTAATACATATTGAGTACCTTCTAGTCCTTAACACTGGAAGTATCATGTGTTGCACCGTGAAAGATACAAAGCCAAGTCAGAAATAATTATTTCTTAAGTTAAATTTTTAAGTACTTCTCAACATATGTGAAGTTCAACTTGTATTTCCTGGAAAGGCTCACATTGGTCTCTGTTCCATCAGAGAGATCAAGACTGAAGACAACTATTTCAAATTTGTCAGCATAGAATGGTAGTTAAATCCGGGAGGTGAAGGAGATCACAGAAGATATTATGATAAGTGAAGAGTTAGTAAAAATGAGGGTTGATGAGTGATATCGCCAAGACGGTGACACAGGTTATTCCTGACTTCACTTCCCCTCACAACAACAACCAATGTCTATTCAAGAACAAGACCCTACTGAGAGGACCCTAGAACATGAGGGTGAAGCTGAAGCATTCCCCCCTGCACCTCAGAGACCAAGACAAAACTGCATCAGAAGGGTAAGGGGAGCAGCTATGCACTGACCACATTGCCTTCCCTCCAGGACAGTGTAGCGCCACATGGAAAGGTTCCTCCAGTGGGAAAAGGGAACCCGGGGAGGACTACAAAGCCTTCCTCAGCATTTGGGGGTCACTTTGTGGGAGCCCCTACTCTGAATTTGCACCACAGGGATTGCAGGGGAGTCTGCAGGTCTCAACCACTGGGAATCTGACTGATGGAGAAGAGGGGAGGGGCTTACAACAACCAGTACACAGATCTTAGCAGACCAAGTTCATCCCTGCAGTGCCCAAGTAGTAATTTTGCTCATCCACAGAACCAAGTTGTGGGTACACTCTGACCGGGGAACCTGGTGGAGTATAGATCTGCCTGATTTGGATCCTCCAATGACAAGTTTTGCTGGCCCTAGAGCCCAACTTGTTCACATCCAGGCAAGGTGCTGAGTCACAGTCCCACCCACTGGGGAGACTGCCTTCCAGCCCCATCAGACCAGTAGGGCTGGTGACAACCCCTAGAAGTTGTGTGGCCTGGTGGCTCTTGAGCCGAGAGGTGGGTCAGCAGAGCTGATTGTTCCCAGAGCAAAGCCACTAACAGGCATGGATGTTTCCCCTGCTGTGCACACGCAGGGGGATTAACTCATAGTCAAGGCTGAGAGTAGCTCGCAGCCCCTTCCAACCCGAGAGACTGAGAAAACGAGAGTAGCTTGAGGCAGCCCCTCTCCCTCCTGCCCAGGCGAGAGGACTGAGACATAGTCCCACTGACTGCACAGAATGTCTTCTGGCCCCATCGAACCAGAACTGCTCACAAAAGCACCTGAAAACCATGTGACCCAGGACTGCCTGAGCCAAGAAAAAGGAAGATAGTTGATAGTTTCCACATCAAATTTGCCTTGTTCAGCTTGGGAACTTAGGCTGTTGGTCAGCTTGAGTCCAGACAACAAAGAGCTTTACCAGTTTTAGAGGCTTGTTCCATTTCAGTCAGGCAGGGAATCTAATCTGTAGCCCCTCTCATCATCAAATACAGCCCTCAGCCTGTCTGACCGGGGAACTTGACCAGAGAACTCAGGGCTCACTCAGGCCTGATTCTGACCCCCAAACAATGAGCTACACAGGCCCTGGGCCCTGGCCTGTTATCCTGCCAGGGCAGGGATGCTAATTCATAGCCTCATCTAATACTGATTATAGTACTCAGTCCCAAACATCTAGTAAGCTTGACCAGAGAATTAAGACACCCATGGAGCCCATCCTACAGCCTCACTTGGGTAGGGAACCAAACCCACAGTTCTATTCAACTGTTCTCAGTCAGTTCTCAGCCCCCATCCCTGTCCTCAGAACTCAAACAGTTGCCTCACCCCAAAATTGAACATAAGAGCAGGTCCCACCAAAAACATTGCTAGCAGACACACCCAGAAACCCAAACTGAGCTCACTGGTGAAGAACTGTCTCTGCCAAAGCAAACATGTAAGGTCTTAAAGAGGAACCCCAGTACTCAAATGCACAGGTACCAATGTAAAAAATCAAGGATCATGAAAAATCAGGTAAGTATGACACCACAAAGGAAATTAATAAAGCTCCAATAAATGACCCTAAAGAAATGGAGATCTATAAACTGTCAGACAAAGAATTCTGGATAAGTAACTCTTAAGGAAGTTTAGTGAACTACAGTAAAACATAGGTAACTAAGCAAAATCGGGAGAAAAATGCATGAACAAAATGAGAAGTCTGACAAAGAAATAGCAATCATCAAACAAAACAAAACAGAAATCCTAGAGTTGAAAAAACAATAACTGAACTGAAGGATTCCACAGAGAGTTTCAAAAGTAGATTTGACCATACAGAAGAAAGATCAGTGAAATGGAGGATAGGGGGAAAGATGGCGAAGTAGGGGACCCTATTTCAACTGGTCCCTGGAATTGAGCTGGATAACTACCAGACCACTCTGAGCACCCACGAAACCAGCCTGAGATGTAAGAAGATCTGGATCTCTACAAACAGAATATCGCAGGCAGTTGGTTTTGAGGTAGGAAGCAGAGAGCCGTGATTCTGCAGGCAGATATCGGAGGATAAACGGCAGCCGGAGGGTGCCTGGCCGTGAGGATTCTACACCGCCGGTGAGCGACAGCCTCGCATGCTGCAGGCGGGGCACAGACTCGCAGACTGGTAGTGTCGGGAAAGAACTTTAGGGCAGCCCCCGGAGTGGAAAACCAGACTGGAGGGGTCGTGCGCACGCAAACTGTAGGCCCCCCAGACAGAAACCAGAGCGACAGTCACGCACACGCGAACTGCAGCCTCCGAGACGGAAACCCGGTGCACCGGTGAACTGCAACCCCCGGGGTGGAAACCCCAAGCGGCGGAGTCACGCGCACACGAACTGGGAGCGGCTGGCGGTTTTAGAAGCACAAAGGGCAGAGACCTGCCCCGACCTGGAGGCAGGACCGGGAGCGCTGCGGAGGGGCGCACAACCCAGGACGCTGCAGTTTATAGCAGCAGGGACAGAAACAGAGACAGTGTGGCCTGGAGAGCTCATTGAAGAACAGACTGCGGTCTCTCTGCTCTGAGGCAGAGGGTTGGAAATGGTCTCTTCTGCTCTGACTCACAGGAGAGACGCGGAAAGCCGCCAGGGAAAGGCGCCAGAGAACAAAAGCCCCAAAGACTGATTCCCACTGAGCCCATCCCCCGCCACAGGGGCTCAGGGCAACTCCGCCCAAACAGGGTTGCCTGAGTAACAGCGTGGCATGCCCCTCCCACAGAAGACAGGCTGGGAAAACAAGAGGCCAACAACCCTAAGGTCCCAAGAAAACAGGTGCATCTTGCTTGGGTTCTGGTCAATAATTTGGACTCTATACATTCCCTCAAACACCCATCAACAGAATGACTAGGAGGAGGAGCCCCCAAAACAGAAAAGACTCAGAGATTATGACTTATGCTGCAGATTTACAAATGGATGCAGATATAACCAGATGTCAGAGATGGAATTCAGGCTAGCAATTGTGAAGACATTGGCTAGAATGGAGAAATCAATTAATGGCAACATAGAGTCTCTAAGGGCAGAAATAAAAGGTGAATTGGCAGAACTTAAAAATGCTATCAATGAGATCCAATCCAATCTAGATAATCTAACAGCTAGGGTAACTGAGACAGAAGAGAGAATAAGCGATCTGGAAGACAGTATAATAGATAAAAAGGGAAAAGAGGAGGCCAGGGAAAAACAATTCAGAATCCATGAAAATAGAATCAGAGAAATAAGTGACACCATGGGGCATTCCAATGTCAGAATAATTGGAATCCCGGAGGGAGTGGAGAGAGAGAGAGGACTAGAAGATGTATTTGAGCAAATTGTAGCTGAGAACTTCCCTAGTCTGGGGAATGAAACAAACATTCGAGTCCTAGAGGCAGAGAGGACCCCTCCTAAGATCAAGGAAAACAGGCCAACACCCGGGCATGTAATAGTAAAACTTGCAAATCTTAGAACCAAGGAAACCATCTTAAGGGCAGTTAGGGGGAAGAGATTCCTTACGTACAGAGGGAGGAACATCAGAATAACGTCAGACCTATCCACAGAGACCTGGCAAGCCAGAAAGGCCTGGCAAGACATATTCAGGGTACTAAATGAGAAGAACATGCAGCCAAGAATACTTTATCCGGCAAGGCTTTCATTTAGAATGGATGGAGAGATGCAGAGCTTCCACGACCGGCAGAAGTTGAAAGAATATGTGACCACTAAGCCGGCCCTGCAAGAAATATTAAGGGGGGTTCTATAAAAGGAGAAAGACCCCAAGAGTGATATACAACAGAAATTTACAGGGACAATCTATAAAAACAACGTCTTCACAGGCAACATGATGACAATTAATTCATATCTTTCAATAATCACTCTCAATGTGAATGGCCTAAATGCTCCCATAAAACGGCACAGGGTTGCAGATTGGATAAAAAGACAGGACCCATCCATATGCTGTCTACAAGAGACTCATTTTGAACCTAAAGGTACATCCAGACCGAAAGTGAAGGGATGGAGATCTATCTTCCATGCCAGCGGACCTCAAAAGAAAGCTGGGGTAGCAATTCTTATATCAGACAAATTAGATTTTAAACTAAAGTCTGCAATAAGAGGCACAGAAGGACACTATATCATTCTTAAAGGGTCTATCCAACAAGAGGATCTAACAACTGTAAATATCTATGCCCCCAACATGGGAGCAGCCATCTACATAAGCCAACTGTTAACCAAAATAAAGAGTCATATTGATAACAATACATTAATTGTAGGAGACCTCAATACTCCACTCTCAGCAATGGACAGATCATCTAAGCAGAAAATCAACAAGGAAACAAGAGCTTTGGGTGATACATTGGGCCAGATGGACCTCATAGATATTTACAGAACATTCCACCCTAAAACAACGGAATACTCATTCTTCTCGAGCGCACATGGAACTTTCTCCAGAATAGACCATATACTGGGTCACAAATCAGGTCTCAACCGATACCAAAAGATTGAGATTATTCCCTGCATATTCTCAGACCACAATGCTCTAAAACTGGAACTCAATCACAAAAAAAAATTTGGCAGAAATTCAAACCCTTGGAAGCTAAAGACCACTCTGCTCGAGAATGTTTGGGTCAACCAAGAAATCAAAGAAGAACTTAAACAATTCATGGAAATCAATGGGAATGAAAACACATCGGTCCAAAACCTATGGGATACTGCAACGGCGGTCCTAAGGGGGAAATACATAGCCATCCAAGCCTCACTCAAAAAAACAGAAAAATCCCAAATTCACCAACTAACTCTACACCTTAAAGAACTAGAGAAAAAGCAACAAGGGCTGCCTAAGCCACGCATTAGAAGAGAAATAATTAAAATTAGAGCAGAAATCAATGAATTAGAAACCAGAAACACAGTAGATCAGATCAATAGAAACTAGAAGTTGGTTCTTTGAAAGAATTAATAAGATTGATAAACCACTGGCCAGACTTATCCAAAAGAAGAGAGAAAGGACCCAAATTAATAAAATTATGAATAAAAGGGGAGAGATCACGACTAACACCAAGGAAATAGAAACAATTATGAGAAATTATTATCAACAACTATATGCCAATAAACTGAGCACTCTGGATGAAATGGAGGCCTTCCTGGAAACCTATAAGCTGCCAAGACTGAAACAGGAAGAAATTGACAACCTGAATAGGCCAATAACCAGTAACAAGATTGAAGCAGTGATCAAAAACCTCCCAAAACACAAGAGTCCAGGGCCTGATGGATTCCCTGGGGAATTCTACCAAACATTCAAAGAAGAAATAATACTTATTCTACTGAAGTTGTTTCAAAAAATAGAAACAGAAGGAAAACTTCCAAACTCATTCTATGAGGCCAGCATTACCTTAATCCCCAAAACAGGCAAAGACCCCATCAAAAAGGAGAATTTCAGACCGATATCCCTGATGAATATGGATTCCAAAATCCTCAACAAAATCCTAGCTAATAGGATCCAACAATACATTAAAAGGATCATCCACCATGACCAAGTGGGATTTATCCCCGGGATGCAAGGGTGGTTCAACATTCGCAAATCAATCAATGTGATAGAACACATTAATAAGAGGAGGGAGAAGAACCATATGGTCCTCTCAATTGATGCAGAAAAAGCATTTGACAAAATACAACATCCTTTCCTGATTAAAACTCTCCACAGTATAGGAATAGAGGGAACATTCCTCAAGCTCATAAAATCCATCTATGAAAAACCCACAGCGAATATCATCCTCAATGGGGAAAAGCTGAGAGCCTTTCCCTTAAGATCGGGAACACGTCAAGGGTGCCCCTCTCACCACTGTTGTTCAACATAGTACTAGAAGTCCTAGCAACAGCAATCAGACAACAAAAAGAAATAAAAGGTATTCAAATTGGCAAAGAAGAAGTCAAACTCTCTCTTTTCGCAGATGACATGATACTTTATGTGGAAAACCCAAAAGACTCCACCCCCAAATTACTAGAACTCATCCAGCAATTCAGTAATGTGGCAGGATAAGAAATCAATGCACAGAAATCAGTTGCTTTCTTATACACTAACAACACAACTGTAGAAAGAGAAATTAAAGAAACGATTCCATTTATAATAGCACCAAAAACCATAAGATACCTCGGAATAAACCTAACCAAAGAGGTAAAGGATCTATACTCTAGGAACTACAAAACACTCATGAAAGAAATTGAAGAAGACACAAAAAGATGGAAAATATTCCGCGCTCATGGATCGGAAGAATAAACATTGTTAAAATGTCTATGCTACCCAGAGCAATCTATACCTTCAATGCCATCCCGATCAAAATTCCAATGACATTTTTCAAAGTGCTGGAACAAACAATCCTAAAATTTGTATGGAATCAGAAAAGACCCCGAATCACCAAGGAGATGTTGAAAAAGAAAAACAAAGCTGGGGGCATCACGTTGCCCGATTTCAAGCTATATTACAAAGCTGTGATCACCAAGACAGCATGGTACTGGCACAAAAACAGACATACAGACCAATAGAACAGAATAGAGAACCCAGATATGGACCCTCAACTCTATGGTCAAATAATCTTTGACAAAGCAGGAAAAAACATGCAATGGAAAGAAGACAGTCCCTTCAATAAATGGTGCTGGGAAAAATGGACAGCCACATGCAGAAGAATGAAACTCGACCATTCTCTAACACCATTCACAAAGATAAACTCAAAGTGGATGAAAGACCTCAATGTGAGACAAGAATCCATCCAAATCCTAGAGGAGAACATAGGCAGTAACCTCTTTGACATCGCCCACAGCACCATCTTTCAAGATACATCTCCAAAAGCTAGTGAAACAGAAGCAAAAATGAACTTTTGGGACTTCATCAAGATAAAAAGCTTCTGCACAGCAAAGGAAACAGTCAACAAAACGAAGAGGCAACCCACAGAATGGGAGAAGATATTTGCAAATGACACTACAGATAAAGGGCTGGTATCCAAGATCTATAAAGAACTTCTCAAGCTCAACACCCAAAAAATAAATAATCAAGTCAAAAAGTGGGTAGAAGAGATGAACAGACACTTCTCTGAAGAAGACATACAAATGGCTAACAGACACATGAAAAAATGTTCATCATCATTAGCCATCAGGGAAATCCAAATCAAAACCACACTGAGATACCACCTTACACCAGTTAGAATGGCAAAAATGGACAGGGAAAGAAACAACAAATGTTGGAGAGGTTGTGGAGAAAGGGGAACTCTCTTACACTGTTGGTGGGAATGCAAGTTGGTACAGCCACTTTGGAAAACAGTGTGGAGTTTCCTCAAAAAATTAAAAATAGAGCTACCCTATGACCCAGCAATTGCACAACTGGGTATCTACCCCAAAGACACGGATGTAGTGAAAAGAAGGGCCCTATGCACCCCAATGTTCATAGCAGCAATGTCTGCAATAGCCAAACTGTGGAAAGAGCCGAGATGCCCTTCAACAGATGAATGGATAAAGAAGATGTGGTCCATATATACAATGGAATATTACTCAGCCATCAGAAAAGATGAATACCCAACTTTTACATCAACATGGATGGGACTGGAGGAGATGATGCTAAGTGAAATAAGTCAAGCAGAGAAAGTCAATTATCATATGGTTTCACTTATTTGTGGAACATAAGGAATAACATGGAGGACATTAGGAGAAGGAAGGGAAAAATGGGCGGGGGGAATTGGAGGGAGAGATGAACCATGAGAGACTATGGACCTGAGAAACAAACAGGGTTTTAGAGGGGAGGAGGGAGGGGGGATTGGTTAGCCCGGTGATGGCTATTAAGGAGGGCACGTACTGCATGGAGCACTGGGTGTTATACGAAAACAATGGATCGTGGATCACTACATCAAAAACTAATGATGTATTGTATGGTGACTAACATAACATAATAAAATAAAAAACTACAAAATAAATAAATAAATAAATACTCCTTTGGTACCAACTAAAAAAAAAAAGAAAGAAATGGAGGATAGGATGTTGAAAAATACCTAGTCAGAGGAACAAAAAGAAAAAAGAATGAAAAAGAGTGAAGAAAACCCATGGGAATTACAGGGCACAATGAAAAGAAACAATATTTGCATTATGGGATTTCTAAAGGAGAAGAGAGAGAGAAAATATATTTAAAGCAATAATGGCTGAATCCTTCCCAAACCTGGGGAAAGAAATAGACATCCAGATTCATGAGGCCCAATAGGGCTACAGAGAGACACATTATAATTCAATTGTCCCAAGTCAAAGACTTGGCTCAGAAGGTTAAACATCCAACTTCCTATTTTGGCTCAGGTCATGATCTCAGGATTGTGGAATTGAGCCCTGCATGGGCCTGTGTGCCCAGCGTGGAATCTGCTTATATTTCTCCCTCTGCTCCTCTCCCCACTCTCTCTCTCCCTCACTCTCTCTCCCTCCTATCTCAAATAAATAAATAAATGAAATCTTAAAAAAAATTTTTTTTTCAGGCCAGAAGAAAATGGGATGACATTCAAAATATTGAAAGAAAACAACTGTCAACCAAGAATGTTACACCCAGTGAAGCTGTCCTTCAAAAAAATGAAGGCAGGATAAAGACTTTCCCCAAACAAACAAAAGCTGAGGCAGTTCATGCTACCAGACACACCTTACAGGAAATTGCTAAAGGGAGTTCTTTGAGTATAAATAAAAGAACTCTAATTAACATCATAAAAACACCAAGAGGTCGGGGCGCCTGGGTGGCTCAGTTGGTTAAGCGACTGCCTTCGGCTCAGGTCATGATCCTGGAGTCCCAGGATCGAGTCCCGCATCGGGCTCCCTGCCCGGCGGGGAGTCTGCTTCTCCCTCTGACCCTCCTCCCTTTCATGCTCTCTGTCTCTCATTCTCTCTGTCTCAAATAAATAAAATCTTTAAAAAAAAAACACCAAGAGGTCGCATAAATCTCACTTGCAATGGTAAATGCCTAGTCGTAATTAGATTCTGCAATATGGTAATAGTGTTGCCTAACTCACAACTGCAGTTTAAAAATTTTTTAAAAATCAAAAATAGCAAAAATAACCATAAATACAATCATCCTTTATTAGTTACACAATATAAAAACATGTAAACTGTAACAGCAATAACCTGAAATGTAAGGGGGAAGAGTACACGTGTAAAGTATATGAATTCTATTGAAGTTAAGCTGTCATCAGTTTAAAATAGGATGTCGTACGTTTAAGATACTTTATGTAAGCCTCATGGTGACCACAAGGGAAAATCCTTTTAGCAATTATACAAAGAACACAATAAAGAAGTCAAAAAATACTGGTATCAGAGGACATCAAAACACACATACAAAGACAACAGAGTAAGAAAACATATCTCCAGGAAGCCATCTAAGTCTAGGAAATTAGCTTTCTTTATTCTCGGGATATTTCTGTCAGGGTAAGGGCAGCTGGTCTTCTGGAGAACACAAACCTGTCTCCTGGATAGTACTGGAAAACAGTGACAAATGCCATAGGTACCATCTCAGTGTGACAGAGCAGTTGGACAGAAAACCGTTTCCTTTTACATTAGTGACATTTAAACCATGTCTTCCTCTACAGTGGGATTAGTCATTTTCCCCCTCTCCCAACAACATGTGTAAGCTCTCTCCTCAGCTTTCAGTGTTCTGATTACACTGCTTTCTATTTTCACTTTCAGAAGATGTTCTTTTCCTTATTCTCTCCTCACATGCTGGATATTCTAGTGTAGTCCTCCATGTGCCAACAATATTCAAGTTTTAAGAATGACTTTAAAGCTGTGTGCCAGAACCACTGCATTTACTAAGAATTCACCAGGTTCTTCACAATGAAATTACTCAAACAAATTATTGATGTGTGTAAAGCTACTGAAATGTGGTGACTTACATGATTTGGGAGGGCATAAATTCTCCGTGGGCCCTGAATTCTAATTAGTATATGGATATGTGTTAAAAATCGAAGAGGAAATAAATTTATACAGATCATACTTATTCAGTCCAATGATTTTTACACATCTGGAAGAAGTTTGTATTATTTTTTATCTTGTAGCAAAGGCTATGCTGACATAGATGTGAAAGTAGAGAGCTGGAAAATTATGCATTAAATTAGATCATATAACTTGATCATGTGTGTGTGACTTTGTTAATTTTTTTTTAATGAAACAAGTATTGAACACATAAGTTATCTTGAATATTTATAGAATTCGGCAGTATATAAGGTAAAAAAGTATAAGCTGATTTTATGCTCTGGTCTGCTGTGAATTTCTGTTTTTTAAACATGAATGGGCATTGACCTTTCTAAACTATTATTTTGATATCTTCTGAAATAACCACATGGCTTTTCTCCTTACTCTTTCAGTATAATAAATGACACAGAATGATTTCCTAATATTGAACTGACCTTGTTTATTTGGAATAAACCCAACTTACTGGTATAATATACTGGGTGAACAGTATACTTGTTAGGCAGATTAAGATGAAATCTCAAATAAGGTAAAGTGGGTGGCCAGAGAGCCTGACCAAGGAGAATGACCAGCAGGGTTTAATGGCACCAAAAGCTCAAGTAAATGAGGACAGAAATCGTTCCTTATTTTAACTATGTGATGGCTATCCCTTTATTACCACTAAAACCTGTCACTCACATGATTAGTCAGTGCAGTTTAATTGTTCATGCTCTTGGAGTTGTTTGTTTTCTTTCATGTGTTACTGGAAAAGAGCCATGAAGAAAAAAGCCCGATTGCAGGGGATTTGGGGTGATGAATAGGAAATGAGGAAGTGGGCATAGAGCTTTGTCTGTGAAGAAGGGAAAGTTTGCAAGGATACATGATTAGATGTGTGTTTTTGTTACTCTCTTCATTATGAAACAATACATGAAAATTAGGTTCCATCTGCATTTCCCTGGAAACGTCATCAGTTGTTTCAATCTGTACCTCACAGAGACGGTCAAGGAAGGGAGACACTGGAACATAATTCCAATGTCTGCTTAAGCATGGCCCTGGCTCCTGAGTAGCAGAGCCACACTGCAGTTTTTCCTGAGTACATGTGTGTTCCTAGGTATTACTTTAACTTGGGGTGACTATTTGGAAAACTGTTTCGTTCATACGCTCGGGTCATAACTGTCATTTCAACTCCACACCGTCAGCTTTTTAAAAAGTCCACGAGCAAGAAGCTTATGGGGAAGGCTTGACCATCATTTACAAACATGATCCCGATGTACAGGATGGAGAGTCCAGACAAGCATCATCACCTAGAAGACCCGTGCCTGAATATGTACGACCTAATCACAGCATTGCCAAGTTGGAATAATAATGATATTAAACAGGCACATAACACCTACTGTAGGGCAAGCACTCTTTTCTGGCACTCTGTGATTCATTTAATCACAACAACTCTATGAAGTGGGTGCTGTTATAACCCCCATTTTACAGACGAGGGAAGTGAAATTAAATAATTTGTATACAGTCACATTAATAAGGATGGAAGAAGTGGGTATTGATTCTGGAATCTAGATCCCACACCCTATTGTCTCTAGATTGGCTGTAATGTGGCTATTTTTAAATCCTGCCCCAGCAACATGATTTTGCCTAAAAAGTCAGAAAACAAGAAAGATGTCAAAAAGGAAGAGTTCCATTTGCATCCCATGCCAGGGCCAAGGTGCTGATATAATGTGAAAGGTTGGAAGGAAAACTGGAGATACTATTCATACCTTGAATTGATATCAACAAGTTTTATTGTAACATAATTCTCAAAAACTAAATACCATCAGACTGTATTCAGCTCTGAGTGCCGGGCATGAAATCACTGACTTGGAACCAAGCTCTGTGCTCCTAGAAAACTGATCTAATTTCTATGAGCCTCAGCCTTCTCATCTGTGAAATGGGAATAATAACTACCTCCTAACCCTCTAGAGGTGGGGCTAACCACCAAATCGTGACTGTCCATCACCTTAAGGATGCTGCTTCAGGAATATTGAGGAATAAATTGTTTTAAAGTAAATATTGTGATATTTTTGAGATAACTCATAAATTATTTTTATGAATGAGTTCCTTTAAAATATATTTATAGAAAAATAAAAAAGTGGAAGATATGCATACATTACAACCTCTCAATGCTATGTCTGCTATAGGAAAACTTTGCTCAGGTATACAGTAGGCGTAAAATTCAAATGGCACTGTTTTGTTTAACAAAACAACAAAACAGGAACACAATGTAACTGCCCGTCACTCAGTAAATATTATGAAATACCCACCAAGCTATATACTGCTCAAATGAATAAATTAAATCTAAAAATATCATAAGAATAAATCTAAAAAAAAAAGTTGCGTGAAACAAGTTAGTAGCAAAAGGATACATGCACTGTGATAATATTCAAGTGTATATATCTATAGATACAAATGTAGCAAAATCACATACACTCAAAAGCTAAGGAAAAACACCTGCCTTCCTCAGAGTGATTCTTTCTGTAGGGGAGGTAATTACTGGGAGAATGACCAGAAGTGGAGTCTGAAACTGTGGATGAATTTGTAATATTTTCTTTTTTGATATAGAAAAGATAGCTCAACCAATTTTTTTTTTTATTTTAGACAGAGAGGAGAGAGAGAGCATGAGGTGGGGAGGGGCAGAGGGAGAGGGAGAGAAAGAATCTCAAGCATACTACATACCCAGCGCAGAACCCAAGGCGGGGCTCAATCTCACGACCCTGAGATCATGACCTGAGCCAAAATCAAGAGTTGGATGCTCAACTGACTGAGCCACCCAGGCACCCCTCAAACAAGTTTGATCAAATGCTAATGTCTACTTACAGTAATGATGAGAATTTGGGTATTTCCTTTTCTTTGTATATGCTTGAAATGTTTTGCAAGTTAAATAACTATTACAAAAACAATAAAAAAGAGACTAACAAAGACAGCTACTATAACTATCCTATTAGTGACTTGTCCAACATCTAGATGGTACTACTTGCCTAGATATTTGCAGGAGGGGATATCTGAAGCCAGTAGGAGATTGTCCATAGTCATTAAGGTTCTTTCAGCTTCCAAAATATATGATTTTATGAAATAAATCTTAGAAAATCCTTTAGGTCCAATTTAGTTTACAAAATTTGTCTCCTTTGAACTCTAATGCATATGAAATTCTAAAATCTGTTGGGCCTTTTATGACTGTTGGCTTCAGGATTGTTTTGTTCTTGTATTAGGAAACAAAGACAGCCACCCACTAATGGATGAGTGTAGTTGACCCTGTCAGTGCTGGGCCATGATCCCCTGGGATACTGTTAACCCCTTCTGTGCACACCTACCATGGATTTTATATACTTTTGCTTCTAATGCCCAGCATCTGTGACTCAAATGTCTCAAATGACTGTCCCAGGCTGCTGAAGCCACTTGGCCTACTCAGACAGCTCCAAGTGCCTTGGGGGTTGACTTCCCCCAAGCCAGCCCCAGGGCAACCTTAGCCAATGACTAATGGAAAGTATGAAAGCCCAGCTCCTCTTAGGAGAAACCATACTTTGCACATCACAGTTCCCCATAGGATTAGGCTGGGGCTGAGACTTTATCTGAATCCTGCCTTTGCTCGGCCTCTTCCGCTTTCTGGTTCTGCTTTCTGCACTCCCTTACTGTTATCTCCCTGGAACATTTAAATTACTTGCTCACAAATCCTTGTCTCAGGGTCTCCTGAGAATCCTGACCCAAAGCAAGCAGTTAAGGAATTTATTCGTTCTTTTTTCATTACAACTCATACATCAAATCATTGTTGTAAGGTTAGTCATTCAAATCTGACCATCTCCAAACTCCCATGAACTCATATCTAGGTCTTAGGCAAAAACAGGGCTTTGAGGAAGAAATGAACAAAATCACAGTAAGAAATAAGAAATTAGGACCCCACTATCAGAGTATAATATTAAGGTATGAAGTGGGGCTCACTGTCCCCCATGTTATCACAGATCACTTTATATGTTTGAATTTTGGAAAATTCTTTCCAGCAACTCTTGGAAAGAGATGGCAGGAGCCACAGTGCCAGGTGGTCCACTGTCGGGCCTGGCAGGTGATGTCAGCAAGGCTTGGCAGGCATGGTGGCACCGAACGAAAGCAGCAGAAGGGCCCAGCAATTGGCTGACACATGGCCAGCCCAGCAGGGCACAGTGGCTGGCAGAGACGCCTGGTAGGCACACATTTCCTAGCAGAGGTAACAAAAGCAGTATCTGACAGATGCCGTATGGTACCTGACTGGGCTAGTCTGAGAGCACATGTGAGCGATTCCTTGGCTGAGGATTTTGCACATGGCTGTGGGACGGCCCGAAGAGGTTTCGACAAGGGCCAACGAAAGGGGCTGCTGGTACTCTGGCGCATTTATGCCCACAGCATCGGAGAAGTAGGCCATGCTTAAAAGACTTGTCATCAGGAAGGAGAGAAAAACAGTGTTGGAAGCCCATAGCCACAATCATTTTTTCTAAAAAGTCTAAGAGATGACATTGTTTTTTGAGAAGCATTTACACTCCCGAGGATGAATGGTGGGTAGGTTACTTGTACTTTGTCATCAGACTTTTTAATATCCAAAGTGGGAAAAGAGAAAGGGAGGTAATGAAAGAATAGATATAAGACTGCAAACATCAAAGGCCAGGTTGTAATCAAAAGCCATAAATGTGAGCAGAATAATATTATTTTCCCCATTAACGTTAAATGTTAAAATGCCAGAGATAGGTTTGAATTTCTTGAAGTTTAGGAATGAATAGGCAGGTGTGACATAAGAATTCTTGGTCACACAAAACTTCCTTTGGGCCCAAAAGCACACAGCTATAACTCAACTTTGTCATCTTCTTGTGTAAAAGGCACTCTTGACCATTTCAAATGACAAAAGAAAGTGGATTGCCATGCTGCCATCTGAATAGAAGTCTTAGCTTTCTGTCACTTTAACATAACTTCACCTCTCTGTTTTGAATTAATGTGTTACATAATAAGAGATCAGGCTATTGGCTCCTTAGTTAAGGATTATCTCATATTTCAAAATAATAGTTATTGTTTAAAAAAAACAGAGTTCCTTCCACTTGCTGATACTTCTATACAGAAAATAAATATAATTCACAAAAACTTCTGTTACTTTCAATGTACATTTCATTAAACTGGGCATATAGTAAAACTATGTTTGGCCTAATTTCCATGATACACCCCTCCTTTTATCAATAATTACAATAGATGCTCTACTCTAGATGTTATACTATATATAACACTTTTACTTTCATTTTGGAAATTTTTTCTATAACATACAATAATTCAGAAGTTAACATACAGTGATTCCAGAGCATCAGGTGTTAAAAGGAAGTGTTGAATCATGATATTATACACATGAAACTAATATTACACTGTATGTTAACTAACTGGAATTTGAATAAAAACTTTAAAAGAATTAGCCAAAAAAAAAAAAAAAATACAGTGCTTCTTTATAATCTCTCTTAACAAGGACTTCTTGATACCCATTTGGAATGTGCCTTCTGGAGATGTGTTCTGTTTGGAAATTATGAAAATGGAAATTGTTCAGTTATCAACTAAAATTCTTACACCTAGTACCAAGTGTCCATACATCCTGAGACCATAGTTTCTAGATTTTTGATAGTACCCTGACAATAAGGCTTTTGTAATACTCTTTCCCCTTGGATATCTCCTTTCAGACATAACAATAAAGTGCAAATTCCATTATAGAATATGCATTGTAGTGTAATGATCTTCACAATGAGAGTGTAAGTGTCTCTCAGAATTCAGTCAAACATCTATCCTGCTAATATCGATACATTAAGCACATACTCCTTTGTGAATTTTTGGCTTTAAAAGTGAAAGCATGAATATGTTGACTATATAATATGGGCCCATAAAAACAGTATGTTAACACACATACAAAAAATAAGTCCAACCTCTTTTGGGGGGGGGCGGTTAGCGGGAGGAATGCTAAAACAACTTAAATTATTGAAGCCTGGGCCATTTGTGAGACAGAACTGTGGGGTATTTTTTTATACTCTACATTCCTCATGTCACTGGCACCCAGCTAAATCCAGACCCAGGCTTGAGGAGGGAGGCCTCACCAAGGTTTGTGAATTTTTAAGTGTCTCGACTTCCCTTTTCACCTGTCCTCAGGATTCTGCCTCCATGAAACAGAAGGCTCAGAAGAGATACTCTCATATCTCTTTGATATCTACCAAGATGGGCAAGTTTCACTTTATCAAGGGCAGTAGTGAATTGCCTGAAGTGATGTGATATGAAAGACAATGCATCCTGTGGCCAGAGAATGAGTTTCTCTGTTAGAGAGATGAAGTGGGAGTTCTCCTTCTTCCTCGCGGTAACTGTGAACTTGAGCATTGCCCAAGGCAATGACCCTTCACCATATACATCAACCTATGGCGATCATTTCACTTTGTAGTTCTCCATATCAGCAATTACTATATTACATAATCATATATGATCAAAAGAGTCAGTGGGGTGCAGTGAAAAGCAGGCATATTATGATGGCTAATTTTAGGTGTCAGCTTAGTGGTGCTCCAGGTATGTATGTGGTCAACCACCATGTCAGATGTTTCAGTCCACTGTGAAAGTATAAAATAAAACTGTGTACACATTTATACTCAGGAGGCAATACTGCAATCACTTATTAATTTAAAAAGGAATAGAAGTACTATGAATTCAAGCAACTATTTTACACTACAAAATGTCAGGACTGTGCAATCTAGCAGATTGGACAGATTTACTTGTCATTTTAAAATTATACCTAAAATAGAATTTGATAAATGAGGTCCTCTTTAAGTGACACCAGCAACGAACTGCGGAAGTTATAGTAGTTTGAGCAGCATTAAGACAACATAGTATTAAAACATTTTAAATAAATGTGTTTTCAAATAAAATTTTTCATTTGATTGGGATTATTAGCATTCAAGGTAATTTGCAAATTTCTATCATAAAATAAATATTTCCTAAATCAGTGTGTCCACTAGGAATAATCAAAATATTTTCATAATGGGTATTTGTTTAATATTAACAAATACTAGTATTAAATATTTTCTTCTAAAAGAAAAATTTTAACTTCTGAGAAAATGAATGCAAAAAAGATGAAATAATCAAAATTGTTTCACTATCTGAAATGTTGACTGTTAATACTTTGAATTACTATAGATAATTGAGAGTATATTTAATGACCTTATACATATCATTTTTAAATAATTAATGAAAAAATATTAATGTATCTATGCATTGCAGTGTTTCATTTAATATACAAAACTATTTAATGTGTTAGATATTGGGCACTGGAAAGTCTGCTTGGATTGCCATCACAAATTACCATAGATTGGATGGATTGGATTAAAAAACAGGAATTTATTTTCTCACAGCTCTGGAGTTTGGGAGTCTAAGGTTAGGGTGCCACCATGGTTAGGTTCTAGTGAGGGTTCTCTGTCTGGCCTGAAGACAGCCCCTTTCTCGCTGTGGCCTTTCCTCAGTGCCTGCAGGTAGAGAGAGACAGAGAGCATTGCTCACTGGTGTCTCTTGTTATAAGGGCACTAATCTCATCATGAGGACCCCACCCTCACGAACTCATTTAAGCCTAAATATCTCCCAAAGGCCCACCTCCAAATACTATCACTTTGGGGGTTTAAAGTGTCAACATATGAATTTTGGGGAGACAAAATTTGGCTCATAACACATGCTCTCTCATAATTAAAGTCAAGGTAAAAAGTGGCAGTCACTGGCCCCATGAATAAAGGGGATATTGGATCAAGCCTTTTACAGTGACTCCATAAGGACAGATACTTTTCCTAAACTACATGAAATTCCAGAGTGGTAAGAAATATAAAATGTCTATCCACACCATGTAGGGATAAAGAAAAGAACAAAAAGTTTAACTGAAGAAGAAGAGGATCTAGAAGATAAATACAGGAATTAAGAAGGGGGATTGTTGAAGGACTAGAGAAAGAGGGTCTGGGGCACTTAGGGGAGGCTTCCTACAAAGGCTAATCGTCAGTTCTTCTTTTTTTTTTTCTTTTTCAAAATGGGAAAGAGAGAATATTCTAGTATTCCAGTGAGAAACATATGAAAGCATGAGAGAGAAAGGATTATTTCTGCAGTATAGAGCATAGTACAGATTTACTACTATCTTCACTGCACCTTTTACAGAAGGAATGTATAGAAACATACTGATGAGCTTTTCTCTTTTTCCCTTCTGCATACTTGGCTTCCATCTATGAATCTAGGAAATAGATTTGCTTGGGTATGGTATTGTAAGAGTTGGCATTGGAAAAGGGGTGGTAGGTATAGGACTGTTATAGAATGAATATAAAAAGAAAAATACATTTATGATTTTGCAGTAAGCCTATAGAATTGAACCACTAGGCTGAATATCATTATATATGAATCTAACAATATGAGAGTACATAACTATAACTAACAACTTGATACCCTAGATGAAGTGATATTTTTCTATCTGTGAAAACTCATCTCATCTGCTAATTATAAAGTAAAAAAGTAGATATCCATGAACAGGTGAGCAGGAAGAGTGAACAGCCAGACAAGCCAGACCAACCTGGCAAATCACAGCCACCAGAATCAGACAATAGAGATTAATGAGCATAATTTTTGTTTAGACATCTTCATCTCTGTTGGAATTCTATTGTCTCTCTATGTTTCATTCAGCCATTATCACATTATTCAATGAAAAACTATATTATTCCCAGCTAAGAGTTTCTTCTGGGTGGAATTTTAAATTTGAAATAGCTCCCTGGAACTACACTGGAATGATTAAAAAATGAGGCTGTCAGAGAAGCTCCATTTTATTCCTAAGCCTCCAAACCCAGAGACGTGTGTGCATGAAATGTTCTCTTTCAACCCCCAGGGTCTCCACAGCAGATATAAACAAGGATTAAAAAGGGGAGAGATTAGTTCATCATGATTATTCTTGGTCCTTGGTATCTAATTCATAGCTTCTTCCTGGTCACGAAGATATTTTAATCTTTGGCAGTCTAGAATCCAGTGGATAATGATTATATCTTAAAAAATCAGATGTGTAGGTATATATACCACAGAAGAGACATACCTAAAAAATCCAGCCCTTATGACTGATCCAGATACAACTATTAAAACTCTGAAATTTGATCTATTTGTCATTAAATAATATTCATTTACAAACATTAAATTTAATGTTTTTAAAACATATCAGATTTATAACATTCACTACTTTATTTGATGCTTACAAATCATTTTAAGGAAAGCCAGTATCTCTTTAATAGGTACAGATACTGAGTTTCTTGAAAATTAAACAACTTCCCAAGATCATATGGTTCAAAATTGTTATGGAAAGTTCTCAAAATCTAATCCTTTTATTCTAAATCCCACACCAACTCTATGAGGTATTACCAAAAGTCCAAGAAACAGAGAGGTTTCAGGGAACAGAGCACCAGACCAAGGCTTGGGTGAACTGAGTCTCTATGTCCTGGGTCAATATATCATTTCATTTAACAAACATTTACTAAGTGCTTACAATGTAAGAGGCAGATAATAGCTGTCTGAGAGATATCAAGATGAAAGAGATATGAATTCAGACCTCATTAAATTTATAATCTAGTGGATCAAGATAGCCATGCATGCATTTAATAATGTGAGATGGAATACTGCTGGTTTTGCAATGAACAAGTAGGGGTTCTAGGAAAAAATGCAAGGTGAGACCATCTTTAGAGAGTTAGAGTGACTTTTTGAAAGATGTCTTGGGTCTAGGCTGTTTACTACTGTTTAAGTTTTGACTGTCAGAGAAAATCAAAATGTTTTCCATGTGGAAAATGTAGATAGCAGTATTAGTCTTGCTCACCAAATGTGAACAAGTTAATGGCACACAGGACTACTCGGAGTCTGCTTCTAATTAAGTTATTAAGCCAATTTGGTAATTGAAAGGAAAAAAGAAACCTTATTGATGAGAACTGAAATATAATAATCACTGTTCTACTGTATTCCACAAGAATATTCTAATTATGACCTTAAGGTCAATCTACCAACTCAAACAACATGTCTAGTGTGCTAAAAAATAAATTACATGGACGTAAAATAAGATTACAAAGGACAAAAGGTAGGCAATGCATGGTTTAAAAGTTGAATATAAGAGATACGGATTATAGGGCCCCTGGGTGGCTCAGTTGGTTGAGCAACTGCCTTCGGCTCAGGTCATGATCCTGGAGTCCCAGGATCGAGTCCCGCATCGGGCTCCCTGCTCGGCGAGGAGCCTGCTTCTCCCTCTGACCCTGCCCCCTCTCATGTACTCTCTCTCATTCTCACTCTCTCAAATGAATAAATAAATTTAAAAAAAGAGAGAGATACGGATTATATAAAAACAATTATCAAAAAACATAAGAAATATAGAAAATTATTGGCTAATTAGATTTAAAAATTCACATGCAAAAATTAAAATCATTAATAACGTAGTGAAAATGTATATACAGAAACAGCATTGGAAAACTAAACATTTAAATGATAGAATTATTTTTTTCATTTTGAAAAAAAAAAAAAAAAGACCAAATAGGAATGGCCAAATCTCGAAAAAACTATAAAAAGCAAAGGTTAAACTTGTATGTACTTATTTTCAAATATAAGTTTTAATATTTTTTAAAAATCAGCAAACAGCAAAGCAAGCAATTACAAACACATGATTTCCTAGGAAGGATCTCTGAACTGAAGCAGGTCCCAATGAATGGGACTCTGGGGAATAATTAAAATCTTCCTTAAAAAAACATGGAGCATATTTTTCTCTACCTTTGACCTAGTTGCCAGTTCCCAGAGTACATCAGAGAAACAAAAAGATCAATTCTTACAAATATTTCTTATGGAAATAGGCAAAATAACAAAACAAGTTTCATTGACCTTATATCTTTAGCATTAAGTATTTGTTTTTCTTCTAAACCACTGTTTTTTTAACTCTATAATCATATAGATGCATTGAGTGAAAGATGGGTGGTGCAATCATTGCTTTCTGATACTCTGCTCTTTGTTTTTAAATAAAACTTGAATATCCAATTATTCTTTTACTATTTTGTTCTCCTATGTTGCTATTTAATCATTACCTGTTTAATTCTTTAATTTATTTTCTTTTAAATGAAAATTTCCCCATCCCCCCCTCCCCCACCAAAAAGTGAAAATTCCCCTTGCCACATCCCATTGTCCTCAGGTCCAGAGATAACTTTACTTGCAATAACTTCCTCCCACTAACAGACAAAACATTACTCCAAACATTTTCCTTCCATTTCAATACAGGACTCAGAACCCATTCTCAGTGTCCATCTTAAGACATTACCCAAATCCGTGATTCTTTTATCATAACAACACACATTAATTCTTAAATAAGGTCACTGAATTCATAGGTATGTGATTTTAAGAGGCTCAAATAGAGAAGTGCTTGTTCTTTACACGTAAATTGCATAAGCTAAAAAAGAATGCCTTTTCCATCATTTAAAAAGACACATTGTAGTCCTAGTTCCCTTTAATGTTTCCTTCCTGCTAGCTTCTATTTTCTCGTTGAACTCACTGTTACCATTTAATGCCTGCTTCAAAACTTGGCCTCCACATCTCTGTATTCAATCCTTTGACATCTCTGCACCGCCCTTCCCCCCCACCACACACACAGGCCTGCACACTCACGGAAATTTTACCATGTGTTCATTTCCCTCTAAATTCTGACAGTCACCCTCCAACTTTTGGAACACAACTCCTGATGACTTTGTAACAATATCCTTAAACTTACCTTACTTTTTACTGCTGTTTACTTAAATTAAAAGCCATACTCTCATTTTTATGGGTCAGTAAATTAGTAACTACAATAATAAGCCAAGAAAATACATGCTATTTAATGTAGTTAAAATAAATTTCTGGGGGCGCCTGGGTGGCTCAGTTGGTTAAGTGACTGCCTTCGGCTCAGGTCATGATCCTGGAGTCCCTGGATCGAGTCCCGCATCGGGCTCCCTGCTCAGCAGGGAGTCTGCTTCTCCCTCTCCCGCTTCTCCCTCTTGTGCTCTCTCTCTCTGACTCTCTCTCTCAAATAAATAAATAAAATCTTTAAAAAAAAAAAATAAAAAATAAAAAATAAATAAATAAATAAATAAATAAATTTCTGTGTGCATATTCAAATTTCATAAAATTATTATAGTATCAAATAAAATTATGCATACACAGTACTTATCACAATATATGGGACACACTAAGCTATTAACAATGTAATAATTGCTCCTACTACTACAATTACCACCACTATGACTACATATTACCATACTAAAAGATGTCCATCACTGAAAATAGAATTATAAAACACACAAAATTTTTAGGTGTATGAAAATGATGATTAAATGTATGTTTTCTCATAAATTCTGAACTCTAAAAATAAATACAGAAGTTTTAAGACAAAAATATCAGCTTAACCATTGGTAAAACAGAGCTAGAAAACACATCTTTGCTTGATGCATCCATTATCTTTCTACTTATTTCTGTTCCCTCAATTGTCTTATGCATTAGTCCCTGGCCACCCACTGGGCAATGGCTCACTTATTTTGCACAGGTAGAGCTAGCCTGATTAATCTCTTAATATCACAGAAGTGGCAGGAGCAGAGAAAAAGAGCACATATGAACTGTGGCAAGCTGCATAAAGGAATAGGAAGGGAGGCAAGAAGGAAGGGGGGTGGACACATTGACTTCTCCCCACTCAATAGTGTTTTCCCCATGTCTTCCCAGTCATGTATCATTGATTACATGATCTTCAGTAAAGAGAAATGAGTGTGAGTTGAAAATAATCAGAAACTCTGTCACATTTCCTAGGGGACCAAAGTTCCTATTTTATGGGTAGAGGAAGGAAAAGAGGAGAAAGGATGGCTTCCCTACAAAATATTTTATTTATGAAAACAACAGCAACAAAGTTTTCTTGATCACCTACCTGTCTTATTCATTCTGAGCAAATTATCCCCAATAGTTTGAAGTCAGAGCTATGGGGGAATCACTTGGCAAGTTCCTCCCCTTGTAGACACCCTCCCCTTCCTTACTCACACAGGTAACATTAATGTGATAGATTGGTTGTGTCTCTCACTGGCTCATCCAATTGATGAATGAGAAAAGTAAGAAATATAAGGAAAAACAGAAGGTTTGTAGGGTGAAATTTACAACAAGAAAGTTTTCTAGACTCTGATGCATGTACTATATTTATGGTAGAAAATCATTACCTGAATTTCCCACTTTGCGTAATATTTACATGCTATTTACCTAGATGAGTAACTGTTTATGTGACTTTTCTAGTCAAGTGCTTGTACATCAGTCATGAGTAGAAATTGTGTTTGGTATCTCATTCATAGCACCAGATTCCCATTTTGCTGCCATGACTTAGAAAGTTCTGGTGGGTTCTCCATTTATTATATCTTAAGTAGAATATTTATACCAAGTTTCTTTCTATGCGAAACATATTTTAAAAAACTATTTCTGAAAAGAATTTATGTCATACTTCATATTTTTCCTTCACATTCCTATATTTTGAGAAAAACTAGGAGTTCTAAGGGAGTCTTAGTAGACAATTAGTTTTGGCTTCCAGGACTCTGTCATCCATTTTTGGAAACTCTACCCTGATTTCCCACTGGGACATCACCCACTTTCTGACTTTCAGCTCATGCACTTCACCTAGTCTCCTCCACCCATGTCTTTTTTTTTTTTTTTTAAGATTTAGTTATTTATTTTAAAGAGAGAGGGGCAGAGGGAGAAGGAGAGAATCTCAAGTAGACTCCCTGTTGAGTTGGGAGGAGCCTCATGCTGGGCTCAATTTCACGACCCTGCGATCATGACCTGAGCTAAAATTAAGAGTTGGCCCCTTAACTGACTGAGCCACATAGGCGGCCCTCTTCTATCCATGTCTTGAGGGATGGAGTATGTAATCCACTCCTAAACCAGTCTATGCATCACATGCTTCCAGCCAAATTGAGTAGTTTATGGATACTCACATCCCTCAATCTATTGCAGTCATCTTGCCAACAAAAGGAGCCTGTGGGAAAAAAAGAGTTTTAAGAAAGAAGAGTAAAGATAGAGGAGTGACCTTACAGATAAAAGAAAAAATGAGGAAAAAATCTAGGGAATGCATGGGGCTCATCTAAAAGTTGAAGTTCTCAGAGTTCTTCTACACGCTATTCCCTCTACCTGGAATGTTCTTTCCCAGAGAACCATACTGCACCTCACTTCCTTCAGGAGATTCAGCAAATGCAACTTTATGAGAGATATCTTTCCTAACCACCCTACCCTGGTTTCTCCTTCAAAAACTTTGTAAGGAGCTACTATATAGCATATTTATTTGTTTTGTGTTTATTCTTCTCTCTATTCTCTGCTCAACAGAGGAGACTTTGCTTGTTTTTCATTGCTGTATGTCTGGTAACTACTGCAGACCCTGAAATATGGCAGGAGTTTAATAAATATTTTTTGAATGAAAAAAAATCAGCATCTGATTTGAGAAAAGTACAAATAGGCAGTCTTTTTAACTAATTGAAAAAATAAACCCACAAAAAAAGTTGCAAAAATGTACTAAGAATTTAAGCTTATCTCTCACCTAAAATTCACAAGCTGGTCACATCTTGCCATAACTGTTCAACTCCCCATCTCTGTATGCATCTGCTTCCCTTTGCCAAGCCATCCAAGAGTATATGTTTTCTCCCCCAGACACTTACGACACCTTCACAGTTAGCTAATGAATAACTTCATGTCAGAGAAAAAGCAACAACAACAACAAAAATATTCCTACAAAATGTCAGAATCACATTGAGCAAACTCAAAAGAGAAAACGAAAGAGACCATTATAATTAGGCATTTTTTCCTATATATATGGATTTTATGAATTGTGACAGAGGATAAATCTGAATGACTATTAGGCTCTAAATTTTTTAGGTAATTAAGTTGGATGGTGAAAGGATGATTTTGCATAGCGGGTCATATTGCTGGGTTTTTAATGTTTATCTTCATTAATTTTATTGTGCATGGACACACAAGGTGCTTTGAGTCAGAGAAAGATTTCTCATTAAATGCCTCATAGTAAATGATAAGTGTGTTAACTCCTTCACCCCAGGCCTCACCCCTAAGGGACGTGAAGAAAGCCAGGGCAAGTATCCTATGCAAGTAGCTAGACCACCATCAGTGAGTCAATAGGGAAAATGATCTTTCTCTGCTTAAAAAGGAGGCTCTTGTTCTCTCCCCTCCTAATAGGGGCTTTTTCTTACTCCAGCCCTTTGCTGTGTGAATAAAATCTCTTGGTGGGATCTAGATAGCTTATGCATCTCCAGCTTTTATGACCTAGGAATGTCTCCAAATTCTAAACTACATCTCTTCTGACATGTGAATACCTAGAAATGCAGCCAAACCAGTGCTCCTGGCATCAGTTAGTCCTGGGATCCTTTTCTGGCACAGAGCTCTAAAACCATTGGAATTTCCCAAGTAGTGAGAATTAGAAAGGTGTATTTTATTATGTTAATGAGGTGACTTTCAGAAAGCAGATAGGTAATCTAAGGATGGGGGGCTGGTTGCCAAGGGAGCCAACCATGTGTTTAGAGGGTTAGAAATTTCAGTCCCACCCCTAACTCACCTCTGGGAGGGGAGAAGGGCTGGAGGTTCAATCAATTGCCAATGAGTTAATCAGTCACACCAATGCAATAAAGCCTCCATAAAAACCCAAAAGGATGGGATTCAGAGAACTTCCAGGTTGGTGAACCAAACTGCTTCCACGTGCCAGACCCCAAACTCCACGAGGTTAGAAACTCCCTTTGTTCAGGACCTTACTCTATGCACCTCTTCATCTGGCTGTTGATTCTCATCCTTTCCTCTGTAATAAACCAGTAATCTAGTAAGTAAGCTGGCTTCCTGAGTTCTGTGAGCCACTCTAGCAAATTAATGAAACCCAAGGAGGGAGTCATAGGAACCTCTAATTTAAAGCCATTCAGTCCGAAGCAGAGGTAATAAGCTGGGCTTGTGATTGGCATCTGAAGTACAGGGCAGTGTTGTAGGACTGAGCTCTTATCCCCTGGAATCTGCTGCTATCTGCATGGAAATAGCATCAGAATTGATTCGAATTGTAGAACACCCAGCTGGTGTCAAAGAATGGCTTGATGTTGTGGGGACTCTCCCCTTTATCCACACACATGTTGGAATTAGGTGCAGAACCCTCTATTGGGGGTTTCACCTAGTGACTCTGTCTAGGCTGTAACCATTTGGCCCTTTCTAGGGGATAAGAGAGGTAATACTATTCTTTTAGATCAAAGCAATTAACAAAGACTACAGATCTAATTCTCATGGTATATGAAGACTCTCGTGAGGCTAGGATCTACCACCAACGCTGAGAAGTCCAACCATGTTTCATTTCCCCACACATGTTTAAATAATGGATTTTTTCTTTAAAAGAATCATTATAAACATGATTGTGCATTATTTTATAACCAGAACACTATAGCAGCTTATAGATGAAAGATTTCACCTACATAAAACAGATTCATAAGAATAAAGTTTTAATCAAAACCTCAATGAGATACCACCTCACACCAGTCAGAATGGCTAAAATTAACAAGTCAGGAAACGACAGATGTTGGCGGGGATGCGGAGAAAGGGGAACCCTCCTCCACTGTTGGTGGGAATGCAAGCTGGTGCAGCCACTCTGGAAAACTGTATGGAGGTTCCTCAAAAAGTTGAAAATAGAGCTACCATATGACCCAGCAATTGCACTACTGGGTATTTACCCCAAAGATACAAAAGTAGGGATCCGAAGGGGTACGTGCACCCCGATGTTTATAGCAGCAATGTCCACAATAGCCAAACTGTGGAAAGAGCCAAGATGTCCATCGACAGATGAATGGATAAAGAAGAAGTGGTATATATATACAATGGAATATTATGCAGCCATGAAAAGGAATGAGATCTTGCCATTTGCAACGACGTGGATGGAACTGGAGGGTATTATGTTGAGTGAAATAAGTCAAACAGAGAAAGACATGTATCATATGATCTCACTGATATGAGGAATTCTTAATCGCAGGAAACAAACTGAATGTTGTTGGGAGTGGGGGTGGGGTGGGAGGGACGGGGTGACTGGGTGATAGACACTGGGGAGGGTATGTGCTCTGGTAAGCTCTGTGAATTGTGCAAGACTGTTGAATCTCAAATCTGTACCTCTGAAACAAATAATGCAATATATGTTCAGAAAAAAAAAAGAAGAAGAAGAAGAAGGTAGCGGGAGGGGAAGAATAAAGCGGGGGAAATCGGAGGGGTAGACGAACCATGAGAGACGATGGACTCTGAAAAACAAACAGGGTTCTAGAGGGGAGGGGTGTGGGAGGATGGGTTAGCCTGGTGATGGGTATTGAGGAGGGCACATTCTGCATGGAGCACTGGGTGTTATGCACAAACAATGAATCATGGAACACTTCATCTAAAACTAATGATGTAATGTATGGGGATTAACATAAGAATAAAAAATAAAAAAAAAAGAATAAAGTTTTAAACCTGTTCAAGGACAATATTAGATTTTATTACCTTATAAATAAACCCTATAAAAATCCTAAGTGATAACAGAACTATATAATTTTAGTAGGTTTATTCAGTGAGGGTAATGTCAACATTAAACTAAAATAGTTGGTATCATAAAAACAATCATCTTTCAGTTCCAAACCAATCATTTAATATTCTACCTTGTGATGCGGGGCTGGGAGTCTGAGAATCACATTTCTCCTTTGCTGGCTGGTGACCCGCTAGGCTTAGCCAACAGAAGGCACTAGAGGGAGCCAGTAGGTCAGAGGGAGAAGAAAGGACTTGGGCCCCGTTGCCCAATGCTTCTGTCAGCCTCCCTTCAGCCATGGACCTTTACCCTAGTAGTGGTGGTGAGCTCTCATATTAGTAGATGGTTCCAGTTACCAGCATTTTTTTCAGACTCCTCAAACGAACCTCATCCCACCCTTTCAGATACACAGACACTAGCCAGACAGCACCCATACTTAAGTGGTCTGAGACCCAGGTTCTGAGCTTCTGAGTACTGGTTGGACCCCAACCTTGTTCCCTCAGCCTAAAGGGTAGATTTTTCCTGCTGTTGCCTCTGTAACCTCTTTGCTTAGTTAAGTATCCAATATGTATTTCAACAACCTCCCATATTAAATTCTTTCTTTAACATAACTGGAATGAATGGCTTCCCTTTCCTGACTTGACCATGACTGAGAGTTAAAAATCGGATCACCCCAAATAGAGGAGATGTGAGCTTCCAAGTCAGTAAGATAAAGGTTCAAGACCTGTAACCAAGACATATTCATATTATGATCAAGATTTTATTAACTCTGAGCTCAAAATATATGGATTTCAGTGTCACGTAAGTGAATATCTGATGGTGATTTAGATAAGATGATTCAAATAATTTGGATCTACTTGTTTTTTATGTGAAATATTTGGATAAGAAGATTGATTCATCTTGAGCTCCAAAATTCCATTATACTTGCTGCAAATTTTTCAAGGATAAGTTAAAATGTAAGTCACATGTGAGAAAGTTCCTAATCAAAAGAGATTTAATCTCAGAGGCAACAACATCAAATCTAGAATACAAAAACACGCACATGCTTACACATACACACATTCATACACATTCGCAGGGACACAGACTTCTTGAGATTAAACAATTCGCAGAGGTTAATAGATTTAGAATCACTAGAGTTAATCATACTTTTCACTCATTATAAGACAAAGCAATTTTCTTTTCACAACTGGAATTTCAAGTGAAAAAAAGCACATCATAGATACTTCACAGATATCTGGAGCAGTTATAATAAAATCTTTGTTATGTGAAATTTTCACTTATGATAAAAGACTTCTCAGATTTTTTTTAAAAAAGGTATTAAAGCTAAGACTTTTTAAAAGTTCCTTTCCTAGGGCACCTGGGTGACTCAGTCAGTTGAGTGTCCAACTCTTGGTTTTGGCTCAGATCATGATCTTGGGGTCTTGGGATCAAGTTCCATGTCGGGCTCTGCGCTCGGTGGGGCATCTGCTTGAGATTCTCTCTCTTCCTCTCCCTCTGACCTTCACTGCTGCACACTCTTTCTCAAATAAATAGATAAATCTTTTTTTAAAAAGTTTGTTTCAGGGGCGCCTGGGTGGCTCAGTTGTTAAGCGTCTGCCTTCAGCTCAGGTCATGATCCCAGGTCCTGGGATCGAGCCCCGCATCGGGCTCCCTGCTCCGCAGGAAGTCTGCTTCTCCCTCTCCTACTCCCCCTGCTTGTGTTCCCTCTCTCGCTGTGTCTCTCTCTCTGTCAAATAAATAAATAAAATCTTAAAAAAAAAAGTTTGTTTCCAGTTTTATTTAATCTGTTTGGGAGTGTTATGTTTTTATATGATACAGTGTTTCAGTTTGGTGAATTTTCTTGCTAAATTATTGTATCCCCTAAATGCTGATTCACATCAATTTTATACGCAATCTGTCTTTTATGAGAGATAACAGTAGGTAAAATAAAATATATAGAAGTGCCAAAACCATGTCCAAAGGTAAGTTACATACACTATCAGGCACTAAATTCTGACAGCAGATTAGTTTTTCCTTTTACATCCCTTATTTCTAAAATGTCCCTTTTTAATGGATATTTCCAGACCAACAGCCTGATGATTTTAAAAAACTGCTTAGGGTTTTCACTTGGCTCTCTCTCAATAGTCCATGAGTCTATTTTCTATAAAAATATAAGAATCTTAGTCATGTTCAAGTCTCTTCCAGTAGAAGAGGAGTCTCTTCATCTCCATAAAGGGTCTGAACTCACATTTCCTTCCTTGAATAGCCTAGTTTTTCTTTAAAGAAGAGTTGATATACTTCCTTGTTTCTTTTCATTTTTCATGAGTTTTTGTTGAAAATTGGACCTTTAAGTGACAGAACGTGGCTACTCTGTAAACCAGACCCTCCAATCCCAGGTTTTGGTATTGTCACCGCTTGTCATTGGCAATGATGCTGCTGTTTGCTAGGTTAGTGACTTTTCTGAACTAATTCTGTGAAGTCTGTGTTCTTGGTAATGTGTGGCCAAGGCAACCCCTGCCTGGTTTGCTTAGTGGTCAGCTGACGATCAGACAGAGATTACATTAAATGCCTCGCGCCCCTTAGTCCACCAGCCCTTGCTAAGCGGCTCCATGTGTCTCTGGGTTGTGTGCCTTTAATGCTTCCGTAGACAGTTCATTCCTCTGCTTTTGCCTTCATTTCCCTACATATGGAAATGTCTACGAAGAGACATTTATGCTTTCCAGAATCTTTTCCAACCCACACTTTCAATCCTACCTTTCCTCATTTTACTTGAAGAAAAATATTCATACAACTGAGATCATTTTTTAACAGACATTGTTACGATGAATAAACATGTGTGCTCACTTTATAGAGAGTTTGTAATTGATCTTTGGAAAAAAGAGAGTCAATTTCTAGGAAAAAAATTCATGTGACAGAGGTATGTATTTTTTAGAATTTTCTAGCTTGGTCTTTTTGCAGGACTGGGTAGATGGCATTATTGATCTTTTCTATTTCTTACATTTGTAAGAGAACTCTGGGAACTCAATAAACACTGTTGACTGATGACTTGAAAGTTCTTACTCTATTTCAGGGGAGCTAGTCACTGCACATCATCTTTATTCATAGCACTAGATGGTCTTCCTTTGTGTTCTGTTTACAAATCAATTTTGAGGGCAAATATACCAGGATATGCACACATACACAGCTATAATTTCTTGTATTTATATGTATGCTGATCAACTATAATAGGTGTGTATATGTAATAGTAGAGGTGAGATGAAAAACAGGCAAAGGGAATGTCATCATTTGTCATATATGAATCTGTTTTAAAAAAAAATAACTGCCTATATAATTCTCATCAGTTATCGAGTATCTGAGGAAAGCGGGATACTCATTTTTCTGCAATACAAACTGCTCATTCATTCTGGATTATTAGTTCCTTTATTAGAAAATATTTGGGATAAATTGCCTACAGATAATTTATATATCTTAACATGACTCTTATTAATGACAAAACCAGCACTAGGACATCATTGGTAATAAGCCCACATGGATATTGTTACAGCAGAGTTAAATTTAAACCCTTAACTATAACTACAAAACCATTGTTAGATATCTTTGCATTATTTGCCCATTGTGGTGTTTGTGTACCCATATGCACCATATATACATAGATGGAATTTCATATGTGTGTATATGAAAATTTACTTCAAATTGATTTATCAGAAAAACAAAAGTATTTTCCCCAAATTAAGAGACTTCTCTCTGTATGTCAACACAGACATTCTTTTCCTCTGAAATAACAAACAACAATTAGCAAAAAATAAAAAGTGGTTTTGAAACTCAGGCTTACAAATCCTTCTTCTCTTTAGACTTTCTGGGGGGAAAAAAAGTTTCTTCTGCTATCATTTTTAAAAGCTCAATCCATATTCCACTTCTTAAGTATTTTCTAGAAAATGTTTACTGGAAGAATGAAAAATTTTAGGCATTTACCCTCTCACTAAGGTCTCATTTTATTCCTTCTTTTATTTACCACCTTCTAGTTATATGACTTCAGCCAAGCTATTTAATTATCATAAGCCTCAGTTTCTCTTCTGTAAAAGGAAAAGATAATGGCAATATGTATCATACCTCAAAATATTGTTGAGAAAATTTAAAAAGTCCTGTTTCATCTGTGCTTAGCTCCTGGTAAGGATGCAGTAATGCTAATATGTTTTTTTTTCCCAGCTTTACTGAGGTATGACTGACAAAAATTGTATATACTCAGGTTGTAGGATGTGACCTTTTTTTTAAAGGTATCACATGATTTAATATACATATACATTGCAAAATGATTACCAAAATCAAATTAATTAACACATCCATCAACTTACATATAGTTACTTTTTCCATGTGTGGTGAGACCACTTAAGATCTACTCTCTCAGCAAATTTCAAGTATACAACACAGTACTGTTAACTATTACCACTATTCTATCATTAGATCCCCAGAACTTATTTATCTTATAATTGAAAGTTTGTATCCTTTGACCAACATCACCCTATTTCCCCCACTCCCCCAGGCCCTGGCAATCAGAGTTTCTATTGAAGGAGAGGGGTTTCTTTAGACTTCCTTTGGCTTAAAATAATAGAATTCTTTTTTTGTCACCAACTTTCTATACTTCAGTTTTCTTAAGATTTCAAACTACACATCTTATCTACTTTTTAAATATAGCTATTTCTAGGGACACCTGGGTGGCAGTCAGTTAAGTGTCTGACTCTTGGTTTCGGCTTAGGTCGTGATCTCATGATTGTGAGATCGAGCCGGCATGGGGTACGCTCGGCACAGTCTGCTTGAGATTCTCTCTCCCTCTCCCTCTGCCCCTCCCGCTTATGCTCTCTCTTTCAAATAAATAAATAAACCTTCAGAAATAAATAAATAGGGGCACCTGGGTGGCTCAGTCGTTAAGCGTCTGCCTTCGGCTCAGGTCACGGTCCCAGGGTCCTGGGATCCAGCCCCACATCGGGCTCCCTGCTCGCGGGAAGCCTGCTTCTCCCTCTCCCACTCCCCCTGCTTGTGTTCCTGCTCTTGCTATCTCTCTCTCTCTGTCAAATAAATAAATAAATAAATCTTTTTAAAAAAGTAAATAAATAAAGCTATTTCATAAAAAGAATATTTTAATTATTCTTTAAACAAACTTGGATTGTCTCAAGTTAAGAAAACAAAACTTCCTTAAATGGTTACATCCTTTCATAAAATTGGGCAGATTTTCTTAAATATTTTAAACTTCAGTTATAGATTTAAAATATTTGATTTTTCCTCTTTTAAGTAATTTGTTTTTTTAAGGTTCTTTATTTTGTTTGTTTTTGTTTGTTTTAATTCCAGTGTTACATTAGTTTCAGGTGTACAATATAGGATTCAACAGTTCCATATATTACTCAGTGCTCATCAACATAAGTGTACTCATAATCCCCTTCACCTTTAAGTGCTATGAACGTCAGACAGAATTTAACCCAAAGAAGCAACACATTGAATCAAATCTTATAAATCTAATAAATTAAGTGTAAAGTAAATAAAATAATTTATTTTATACATTCAATAGTTTACATATTTAGTCAGGTTTTCTTTATCTTTTCTAACTTAACATCACAAATGTAATATCAATGGCATATTTCTCTTTTTTTAAGATTTTTTTTTTATTTATTTGAGAGAGAGAGAGAGAGCACAAGCAGGTAGAGCAGTAGGCGGAGGGGCAGAGGGAGAAGCAGGCTCTCTGCTGAGCAAGGAGCCCGATGCGGGGCTCGATCCCAGGACCCTAGGATCATGACCTGAGCCGAAGGCAGGCGCTTAACCATCTGAGCCACCCAGGTACCCCATATCAATGACATATTTCAAATTGAAGTTTCAAGATTAAAATGTTAGATTCTTTAAACAGACATTTAACAATATACACACAGATCATTTTGAATTTATGTAAAATTAGTATTTACTTGATTTAGTTTACCAGTCCCATACTTAAATCTTTACCTTGCATACTTAAGAAAACAGAATTACTATCTCAGATAGTCTAAGATTATTTTAACCTTTAAGCAACTGACTTCAGTCCCCACTTAGCCCTCTGGTGGATACACTGAGTCTTTTATACTTAGTACCTCTACAGGAGTTGCCAAGTATCCCACGCCTCACAATTCAAGTTCAGATACATGATTTTATTGAACATTATTCTCCACCCACATTGAGTTCAACTAATTTCTTTTTTTTTAAAGATTTTATTTATTTATTTGAGAGAGAGAATGAAAGAGAGAGAGCACATGAGAGGGGGGAGGGTCAGAGGGAGAAGCAGACCCCCCGCCGAGCAGGGAGCCCGATGTGGGACTCGATCCTGGGACTCCAGGATCACGACCTGAGCCGAAGGCAGACACTTAACCAACTGAGCCACCCAGGTGCCCGAGTTCAACTATTTTCTTTCCTGAGGGATTGGATTCTGCATTTTCTTTTACACTTTTCTCGGTTGCTTAACCACAATCTGTGACATTTTAATGCCTTTTTTTTTAAGCAAGTTTTTGACCATGTCCCTGCTGACACTTGAGTACTCTATAGTCTTTATGATGGCTTTTGACATTTCTAACATTTTCATTTTTTTCACTTTTATGAAAACACTTTTGTATCTACATATAGCCTCATCTTTCATTACTTATTTTGACTGGACACTTAATAATATTTAAGTATTCGTGAAGTATTACTACAGATAGACAGGAAAATTGTGTTACAGAAACACTTTCCTACCATCATTGAAAAAGACACCGTATTTCAAGTTATCACTTGATGGTAGGCCTGATTTAACCCTGGGGAGCCGGGGAGTTTTGGGGATTTCTCATAATCCATAACTGCACCAAGTATTATTTATGAACTTAATAAATAATGTTTCCTAGATAATGTTCTGCCTTTTCTAAAGCTTTTAGATATTGTAACTAATTAAATATAATTTGTTTTAAACATTTCTAGATTTGTAGTCTTCTGTTTTTACGTACTTTTCAAATGGATGTTAAAATGTAATTGCAAGCATCTGGGATTCCACAGAATATTTTGATATTAAAATATGGTCTTTATATTTCAAAGTTTGTAAGCAAAGATGAATAATACATAATTCCTGATTTCAAGGAGTTTACATTTTAGTAAAAGAAAAATTTATCTATGAAATGGACACCAATAAAAAACATCCTATGGCAGTAGGGTGCATGGTATGATAGGGAGAAATGAGAAGAGATTAATTCAGACTGGACAGTTTTTAAAAGACTTCATAAAGTCTTTGTAAGAACTGAAATAAACATAGTGTGCAATTGCTTAAATTAAAATAATCACTTTCTGACTAAAACTTAGCATCTATCAACACATTTAAATCTATTCTTTTGTGCAGACTTGCTAAAAATATTATAAATGTTTATTTATACTTTATTAGCCAGAGGGTGGCAAAATACAGAGCAAAATCCAAATCCAGCTACCCTATTCATTTATTTATCATCAAAACCTCTTTTGCAATAGTGACATATTTGAACAGTGTAACCGAAACCAGATAGCTGGTGAATCTGAAATTATTTGTTCTCTGGTCTTTAATGGCAAACAATTGCTGAGTCCTATTCCTTTTATATTAATATTAGACATTCCTGAAATGTTAACCTAAAACTTCTAGGTGTCCTAAATCACAATGCTCTGGTTAATTATCACAGCATCTGGCTATGGAATTGGTCTCATTTTCCTGAACCTTATTCCCCTAAAACATTTAATGAAGAAAGGGCAATTTCCTACATTATATATATATTTTTAATGATGGAATTGCTCCCCTTCTTTCTGCCTGAACTAATGCACACCAAAAGCTTAATTAGTTCCCTAACTGAATCTCCTGTATGTTGTCCTCACAACACTGAGAAAATGGCCACATTTTATTGCCCTTGAAAAAGGCTTATTCAGAAAGGAATAAAACATTTCACATGGAAATATATAGAATTCTTGAATAGGGTCAAAATAGTCCTGACCTTAGGGAGCTTACCACCTGAATAGATTGAAGACTGTGGAAATAAACCAGTCTTTTCTAATAAACAACAGATCCTTCAACATAAAGAAATATGCACCTGTGAACACAGAGTAAATAGTGATTTTTTATAGTCTCAAAGTCTTCATTCATAGAATAGTAAATATGAGCTTCATTCAAGATTTCTGTGTTTTGTGTCTTTTTGTAAAGCAAAAGGTCAATGTGTGAACATTTATTAAAGGCTTACTCTTTACCCCGCATTAAGAACACTGAATCAAAGTAAGCAAGATATTGTCCTTAGCTCTAAAATGCTTATATATTTATAGAGGAGACACATATTTACTGAGGCAAGTGTGACAAAACAGTCTTCCCTAAGTGTTGCAAGAAATATATTTTGCATGATGGGAGCAGAAGAGAGTCACTTAGACTGGAATACTGGAGTGGGTTCATTGAGAAAGTGACATTAAACTGGACCTTAAAGCATGGGCAGACATTTTTTCAAGTGGAAATGAAAAGCGTTTTCCAGATCAAGGGAACAAGTAAATCAAATATCTAGACTAAAGATGAATGGTTTTGGTGTTATTAACTTCTGGATATAGCTATAAAATGTTATTAGTAATATCCGGGCCAGTAATGAAATTATTTGGTCAGTCTTGTATTCAAACTTAGGCATTATGTTTAAATGTTAGTTAATTCATTTGCAAGATAAAATTCTGACTTAAAGAGCTCTTTAAAGTTAAAAGTAGGAATAAATGAGCAATTAGTCTTTCCATGGTATTGTTTTAGAGAAAGATTAACCTCCTGCAGCATTTCAAATATAACATCAACAGGGGCACCTGGATAGCGCAGTCAGTTAAGCGTCTGACTCTTGGCTTCAGCCCAGGTAGTGATCTCAGGGTCGTGGGACTGAGCCTGCGTGGAGCTCCACACTCAGCGCAGAGTCTGCTTAAGATGTTCTCTCTTTCCCTCTCCCTCTGCCCATCCCCCCTCTCTCTTTCTCTCCCTCTAAAATAAATAAATAAATCTTTAAAAAATATATAACATCAGCAGACAGCACGTCTTTTGTTCTCATCTGCCCTTTTAGACTCTGTCCTATATTCTCAATAGTATTTATTGACAAAATTTCAATAATACTATTTGAGGATATATATACTATGAGTGCTGCATATTCTCTTATATTTAAAACTAGAAAAAGGTGAGCTTTGTATTTTCTTAAACCATATTTCATAAACAAAGAGCTATTTTTTTTCTAGAAAGTACTGATCTCACCTTAGATACATGTGCAGCACTCCAGTTACACATAGACACAAAGTGTCTCTCACTCAGGAAGCCAGCTGAATTGAAGGAACCACAATACCATCTAGTGTCAGCTATGCAGAGTCTCTCCTAACACGGAGAAGAATAGTAGACTACATTAACATAGAGAAAATAATGGAAAACAAAACCTGTGCCCTCTTTCTTCAATAATCTGAGATACAAATGTGTTGTCTAGCACTAAGTGCTCTCTGCACCTCCCCTATCTTTCATTTATTTTTGAATCAAACTTGTCAAGAAAAAATATCAGTCTCCTCAAGGATGATAGTCTGCCATTTTGCTGTTAAGACTGACCTCACAAATAATAGCCCATCAGATTACTAAGGCAGTATTTCTCAACAGTGTGATCTCTTGGGTTGAGACCATGCTGCCCACAATAATGTCACTCAACAAAATTACCTGTGATACAATTCAGCCATTATTCATCCCTATTTATATTATCTATGCTGAGTCTACTTTCATTGATTCTTGCCTTTTTCCCTTCATCGCAGTCTAGAAATTGACATGTCCCTAAATTGGACTGAGCTGCTTTAGGAAGTTGTGCATTTCTGGATGTATTTAATCTAAACTTAAGTGAGGTCTCCTGCATGGAATTTATAAAAGGGAGTCATGTCCTTATACCTGAGGGTCTCTGAGTGCCAGAGCCCTATCTTTTTAACATATCTCTCCTAAAATTTCACCAGTGATTGCTTTCATTGATTGGGCATACAATAAATATGTTGAACCAATTTATAATAAAATTTCTCATTTCATGTTTGTCTACATCATGCAATGTCTTCATAATCAGGCTGTGAGATCTCTGATTTCAGAAGATTTGTATACTTACAACTAACAAAGCTTTGCCCACAAGAGCCACTCAAAAAATAGCTGTTAACTGGCATCTAGCTTGGAATATATCCTGCTATATTAAAGTTATATTTATATAACTTACACTTCTGCTGTAGTGCATCTTACAGAAGCTCAAGCCACATCTCCTCTAACGTATTTTGACAGCTTTAATGATCTGTAATTGACACATAACAAACTGTATATATTTAAAGTGTATAATTTGATCATTTTTAGCATACCTATACTGTCGTGAATCCATCATCAGAACCAAGATAAGGAACACCTCCACCACCCCCCAAAATTTCCTCCTGTCCCTGTGTAATCCTTCTCTCTACCCTCTTTTCCCAGGTGCTACCGGCTGAATTTTTCCACCCTCAAAATTCACATGTTGAAGCCCTAACCTGCAGTACCACAGAACATATTTGGAGATTGGCCTTCAAAGAGGTGATTCAGTTACAGTGAGGCCATTACCATGGGCCTTAATCCAATCTGCCTAGTGTCCTATTGAGAAGAGGAAATTTGGACACAAAGAGACAGAAAGGTCACATGTGCACAAAAGAAAGACCATGTGAAGACACAAGGAGAAGGCAGCCATCTGCCAACCAAGAGAAGAGACCTCAGAATGAAATCAACCTGCAGACAATTCAACCTTGAACTTCCAGCCTCCAGAGGAAATAAACTGATGTTATTTAAGCCACCCAGTCTGTAGTATTTTGATAGCAAACTTACACCAGGCAACAACTGACTACCTTTCTGTCACTATAGATTAGATTGAATTTTCTAGAGTTCTATATAAATGAACTCTTTTGGGTCTGGCTTTTTTTTTGTTTGTTTTTTCATTTAGCAAAATTTCTTTGAGATCCACCCATTTTGTTGCTGTAGCAATACATTTCTATTCATTTCTGACTTATATTCCATTGAATGGATATACCACAGTTTATTCATCTATTCACCTATTGCTGGAAGTTTGTCTGTTTGATTGAGATTACTACAAATAAAACTTCCATGGACATTTATTTACAAGTTTTTTAAAGATTTTATCTTGTGTAAATATCTCAGATTAAAAAGGCTGGGTCATACAGTGCCTGTGTAGCTTTTTAAGAAATTGCTAAACTGTTTTCCAATATTGTACCATTTTGCATTCCCATCAGTGGCCAAGAATTCCACATCCTTGCCAAAAATTGATATGGTCAATAGGTATGTGACTACATTTTTAAATTTGCATTATGTTAAGACAGTGGTGTTGAGCATCTTTTCATTCACTTATTTGCCAAAATCGAAGTATCTATTCAAATATTCTGCATCTTGTATTGGGTTGTTTTCTCATTACTGAGTTATGAGAGCTCTTTATATATTCTAAACAAATGCTTTATCAAATAGGTTACTGGCAAATGTGCTCCCTCAGTCTGTGGCTTATCCTTTTATTCTTTTCTTAGTATCTTTCACAGAGCAGAAAATTTTAATTTCAGTTAAGTCAATTTATCAAAATCTTTTATGGATCATCCTTTTGGTGTTGCATCTGGGAAATCTTTGCCTAACTTCAGGTTAAAAGGATCTTCTCTTGTACCCCAAAGATACAAAAGTAGGGATCCGAAAGGGTACGTGCACCCCAATGTTTATAGCAGCCATGTCCACAATAGTCAAACTGTGGAAAGAGCCAAGATGTCCATCGACAGATGAATGGATAAAGAAGAAGTGGTATATATACACAATGGAATATTATGCAGCCATCAAAAGGAATGAGATCTTGCCATTTGCAACGACATGGATGGAACTGGAGGGTATTATGTTGAGCGAAATAAGTCAAACAGAGAAAGACATGTATCATATGATCTCACTGATATGAGGAATTCTTAATTGCAGGAAACAAACTGAGGGTTGCTGGAGTGGGGGGTGGGGTGGGAGGGATGGGGTGGCTGGGTGATAGACACTGGGGAGGGTATGTGCTCTGGTAAGCGCTGTGAATTGTGCAAGACTGTTGAATCTCAGATCTGTACCTCTGAAACAAATAATGCAATATATGTTAAGGAAAAAAAAAAGAAGAAGAAGGTAGCAGGAGGGGAAGAATGAAGCGGGGGAAATGAGAGGGGTAGACGAACCATGAGAGACGATGGACTCTGAAAAACAAACAGGGTTCTAGAGGGGAGGGGGTGGGAGGATGGGTTAGTCTGGTGGTGGGTATTAAGGAGGGCACATTCTGCATGGAGCACAGCGTGTTATGCACAAATAATGAATCATGGAACACTACATCTAAAACTAATGATGTAATGTATGGGGATTAACATAAGAATTAAAAAAAAAGGATCTTCTCTTGTTCTTCTAGGACTTTTTTAATTTCAGGATTTAAATTAGGTCTATAACCAATTCTGAGTTACTATTAGTACTCTTTTTTGCTTTTACAGGTGAAATCATTGAAAATAATGATGCTTTCTATCTTAAATGTTTTACCACCATGCTCCCCTGTGTCCATACTCACTGCACCTCTTTCTTCTTTGATCACCTCCTTTTAGCCAAACTTTGGGTCCCAACCCCTTCTAAGTCATCATGCTTCTGGCTGCATCAACAATACTAAATATTCAAACCCTATCTCTCCCAGTTTCTTTTCACCTATGTGCAAGTTCAAGTCTCTTCTACCAAAAATAAGAAGTAAAATAACACTTTTTTGAGCCTACATAGCTTTCTAACAACACTAACTTGCCTTCTTCTCTCCCTATAAAACTATTCTCTTAAGAGAATTGCCTACTTTTTCATTTTTCTCTCCCCCAACACAATACTGCCAGGTTTCTGCCCTAGTCATTGCACTAAAACTGCTCTTAATATCAGCATCTGTGATTTCCTTTTGCCGCGTACACAGGTCCCTGTTCACCTTTTATCACAAGGCTCTCAGGGAGGCATTTACACGGTTGTCCTCCCCTAATGGTGGAATTGCCTTAGCTTGTATGAATCTACTTTGCTGGGTCTCCTCCCTGTTAACCCTCCTTAGTCTTCCACATCATCTCCTGATTTTCTCCTTGAGACATGTCTTCCCCACATTTTCTCTTCTCGTTCCATACACTCTACCAGTGATCATACTCAGAAGCAAAGATTCTACTGCCATCTTTAAAACAATTAATCTCTTATGTATATTTCTAGTCCAGACTATTATAACCAGACCTACATAATTAACTTCCTGCTGTATATTTTCAGTATACAATATGGGCCAAACTTAATTCATTCTTCTTTTTATCCAAACATGTGGTCCATTCTATATTTCCTGCGTTGGTAGATGGCTTAGCACTCACTCTGTCACCTAAATCAGAAACGTGTGATTCATCCTTAACAACTTCCTCTCTCCATTCTCCAGGAAAAACAGGAAAGATCTTTCGGTTATGTCTCTTACTTAACATCTTCAATCCATGCTTCCTCTCCTTATCCATTGTTTCTCCCCTCGTTATATCTCATCTGAAGTTCTGGAACAGACTTCAACTGGTCCGACAGACTCTAGCCCTTACTCTCTACAAATCCAACTTTCATACTGATGCCTCGGTAAACTTTCTGAAAGGCAAATCTGCTCATGGGAACAATATGTAAAAACATGTATCTCTACTACCTGTAGGCAAAATTACACCCTTTCTTATACAACATAATCTGTCTTCTATGATCTGAATACACTAAACTTGCCATTCTTTCTCTTAAATCTTATCACTAACAATCACCCCTCTACATGAACTCTGAGATCCATGCATAACTATCTTCTTAGCATCTCCTGAACGTGGCATTTTAATATACCACCAGATCTTAATCCAGGATATATACATCTTCTCTAAATGCCCTTTCCTTTCATGTCCATTGGTGACCAACACATCCTGAAAAGGGTAGCTCATTCCCTCTCTTGCATGGAGCCTTCCATGACTCAGTAAAACCTAGATGTGTATTCCTTTTATCCCCAACGATACACTTGTATGATAATTATATTTTTACCTATTTTTTCCCCGACTGCTACACTTGAGGTTACAAGCCAGCTCAAATTTCTGTTTACACCCTCAGTGCCTAGGACAGTGTATGGCACACAGAAGGTTTTCCACATGTTTGTTAAATTAATGATCAGTTTCCCTCTTTTCCTGCAGACTCTTGCTCAATAGAGATCATTTGCAATCAAAGCCCCTTTTCTTTAAGGGGATAGAAATTAGGTATGTTCTAATCTAGAGACTTTGAAGCTAGAAAATGCTTCCTGAATCAGGTGTGATGAAAAGTAATTCGATGCATTGGGAATACCATAAATGTTCAGCTCTTTAAGGTTCAGTGTGCAATCATAAACTCAAAAGGCACTAATGGTATTCAATCTTTGTAAATGTTTCTACTCACCCTAAAAAAGGTAAAATCTTTTCTATCTGCATAGAAAATAAATGCTGCTTTTGCCATTTTGCTTCCTGTTATTTACAATTATAGAAGAAAAACTTGGTCATTTAAAATGTAATTTTTAAATAACAATTCTAATAATTTGCTTTTAACTTGATAGCTAATGGTTGGACATAACTTAAAAATTAGAGCATGTGTAAACTTAAGAAAATAGTTTATTAGACATAAATCATTAATATAATATTCTCAAAGTACTTTGTGAAAAGCCTACATATTAAGAAGAATGGCCTCTACTCTTTAGGTATGAAAATATAGAGAAAGATAAAGAAAGTTAAAACAATCATAAATCCTAAGCTGTTTTATTTCCCATTATTTTTATCTTACTGTTCAATACTAAAGGCCCTTGTCATCACGAAACTATCAGTGAGGAAATGAAATATTGAATCCAGGACTGACAAAGGTCTAGATAGAAAAATACAGTGAGAATTCACATACTAAAATCATTTCTTCCGTTTCAATTACCATCCTAAAGCCAGCTAGCAGTACTCACTAGGATGACCTGTGAAAACAGAATGGGGTACAAATCTGAATTCTACTGCTTACTATTTGTGTGACAATAGGAAGATCATTAACCCCTGACTCTGTAAACTCACTTGTAAAGGGCCAAATTAGCAAGGCCTACTTAAGCAAAAGAATTTAATGAAATATATGTGCTAATCAGGACAAGCTGGGCTATGCTTTGGCCAATGAACAACTCCAAAATCTAGCGACTTCAAACCACAAACTTTATTGCCCAATCATGCTCCGGGTACATCATAGTTGGGCAGCAGGCCATTCTACTCCATATTCACCCTCCTCTCTCCAGGACCCAGGGTCACACAGGATCCACCATCTAGAACGTTGCCAGTCTGCGAGGAAGGAAATGGAAGTGCGGCAAGTTGCATATTGACTTTTAAAGTTTCGCCCCAGAAGGAACACGTGTCACTTCTGCTCATATTTCATTGATCATATTTCAAGAGGGAAGTGAAATCCTACCATATGCTAGAGGGGATGGCCAGAAACATTTATTTTATATAAATGTTTTATATTAATACATAATATTATGCTACAGGGGATGGCCAGAAACTTTTATTTTATATAAATGTTTTATATTAATACATAACATTAAAGTATATGTTATAGCACTTTGATGCATTCAGTGGTACTGGGCAGAGAGTAACAGTAATAGCTCACTGTAGTGAGGGCTTACTCTGTTCAGAGCACTCTGCTAAGGGCTTTGCTCCCATTATCTCATTTAACTCTCATATTGGCCTATAAGGCAAGTAGCTGCATCTACCAGGCACTGCAATTTGCCCTTCCAACAGCCACCCCCACCCTTTTCTTTTACTAACACAGCTGAGATTTCACTCAAGGTAACAGTGTATAAAGTTCACATTATCCCGATAGCTACCAGGGACCAGGTGAAAAACTTCTGGCCAAACCATGATACATGGAATTCTCTGAACACAGCATCACTTCTTGAAAAAAATATATAAATAAGTAAGGCAGAATTCTATCTTCTTTCCACATTTCTGCAGAAGGCAGAAATGATGCCAAGTGATACAACAGCCATTTGGGAACAGTGAGGTTGAAAAGCATGCGGGTGGGAAGATAATCATGGAAATACTGGCCATGACATCATTGCTGATGATGCTGATCTGATGCCAGCAACCATTTATCTCTGGCCTTCCTGTGATGTGAGCTAAATAAGCCTGTTCTTCTTTGAGCTGATTTCTAAAGAGTTTTATCTTATTTTCATCTGAATCATTTTTAATCAATGCAGTGTATATCCCCATGGTTTAATAACAAAACAAAACGAGTTAAGGAGAAGTTATATACATGGGCCAAAATAACAAGACCAATTAATGTCAGAGCTGGAACTTAGATCTGTAATGGCCTGACTCGAAAACTGGGCGATTCACAAGGGACTTTCCAATCAATTCTAAACAGCTGTGAGTCAAATCCTAGATACTTGACATTTCAAAACATAATGTGAAAATCAAGTTATTAATAAAATGAAAGTATCACTAAGGAACTGAGAAATTCTCAATGTTTATAAAATAGAGCTTGCATAAAATCATGCTTCAGTTCAATGTATCCAAGTTTTCTACTGATATAACTTGGGCATTGTGATTTCATTGCTTAAATATATTTTTAAATGAAAGATTAACAATATAGGATAACCATGACCTTCATTAGGCTTCAGTTCCCTCACTTATGAATTGTAGTCATTGATTAGGTAATATTTATTACTTTCTAGTCTGTGTAATCTATGATTTTAATGAAGTGATGAAAGCAGGTAAGTTTTAGGCACCTAATAATTCTTTGCACACCGTCCCTGATAGAACAAATAGGAATTATTTGTTTTAATATCTGTCTTCTCCAGGGCTGCAAACTTCCTGAAGGCATAGTGAGGCCTGCCTTGGTCACTCTGTGCTTCTAGCATTTGATAGAGGATCTGCTTGAAGTATATTAGCTCATGGGTAAAATGTTCAATATTATTCTACTTGAAAACAGGGACAGAATAAGAAAAAAATATCATGTTGAATTAGTCACAGCAATTTCTATTAATTTTTTTTTTTTTAATTTGGAACCAGTTGTGAATATTGCAAATAGGCAAACGTAGGCTTAACTAACTAAAATTTTCCTTACCAGTTCGGGCTTCTTTTTTTTTTTTTTTTTTTTAGGCCTGCTTTTTGATTAATGATCTCAGTCCCAGAATAAAAATAGTAATAAATACTAACCTTGAAAAAGAGACATTTTTCTGAATTGAGTGAGGATAGACTGGTAATATTTAATTGATAATAAATAGATTCTAAGATTTGAATAGCTAAAAAAAATAAAATTATTACTTGTTCATATAACAGTCTTGTGTATATTCTCTTCAGTAGTGTGACTTTCCTCCCTGAAGTAATTCAGGGATCCAGCCTCCTTTCATCTCTGACTCCACCGTTTCCTTGGCCTCCTCTCCATCTGTATCCACTTGGCAGAGGAGAAAAAGCAGGAGGGAGGGTCCATCGTGGTGTTTTATGGTCCATGAAGGAAAGATGTTTAGGAGCACTCAGTCACTGGTAAGAACGTGGGTACAAGCCATATTCAACAGCAAGGAAGACTGGGAAATGTAGAACATCTCCTCAAAAATCAGGATAAAGGATTTCAGTAGACAACTGGTCTCTACTAGTCATATTATAGTTCTGTGATCTGTAATTCTACATGAAATAATATAGGCAACCCTTCATGGAAGAAGAAGGAGCTACCCTTTGTATATTTACTCTGGTCTTTCAACTCCCTGAACCCATCTTGAAGCGTTGCTGTTTTTCCTTGATGACATTAAGGCTTGGGGAAATAAATTTAACTCATTCTGAAAATTTTAGTGTGGGAGCTGCCAATAATATTCTTAATGTTGCTTGTGTCACATGCTCATCAATGAAAGACTGTGTGATGCTAATTCAGTCTCAGCCTCTGTATTAATTCACATTATTTCCATTAGAAGTTCTATTCATTACGGAGACTGGATAAGCACAGAAAACACAGAATTGAAAAGACATTCATTTAAATTGACTATAATGAGTCAGTGGCTTCTATATTCCCCTTATTATCTTCAAATGCCAAATGAAACTTTTAGTAATGGGCACTGGCCATTGTTCAGTTTCATGATTATTTCACATTTGTTCAAAAGTCAATTGAAATAATTACCTTGATTAAAGTAATTGAAGGTCATCTGTAAACTGATTTATCTCGTGTATGTGTGTATGTGTGTGTGTGTTCTCTATAAACAAGCACCTACAACAAATTCTGGAATTTTTTTTTGATATTTAAGGGAAAATAAAAAGCAAACAAGTAATAAAAATAAAGGGAAAAATATTGTGATGTTATATTACATTATTTTTTATTTGCTCCTAAAATTTAGACTAGTAAGTCTGATGTTGATTTTATAAACATTCACATACGTGTCCTTACCCAGGCTTTTTTATTTTAAGCCACTTTTCACCCAATTACTCTTTAATTCTCAAGGGTCAGGGATCATGTCTCTCTTTCACAAATTATGCCACATAAAACCACATTATAGACACTCAATAACTTATTTTCAATGTTGATATATATAAAACTTCATTTCAAATATGTCAGGCTCACCCTGACATACATCTACATCCACAACACTTTTCCTTCCCCTCCCCCCCGCCCCCCCGCCAAAAACACACACCCTTACATCACAGGTTATTTTCTGTGAAATAAAAGACAAACAAAAAATGACAGCTTAAGTTTCCATTACTTAAGTTTTTTCTGCTGAATGGCAAATTTGAAGGTTCTTTCACAATACCAATGCCATTATTGGAAATCTTGAATAAGTACTTTTATGGACATGTGAAATATTTTGATCACAGAATATTATTAAAACATTTTGAAAGGAGGAAAATATTCATAGGGCTAAGAAAGTACTTTAAGGGAAACTACATTTAGCAACCTTGACGCAAGAGCCAGCATCATTATTTTATAACCTACAAAATACATAAGATTATTTTATGTGAAAACTAACTTATAAAAATATTTTTAAAAATCGACTTACTTATTTGAACTACTATAAATAACCATCCATCTTTAATAATTTTGCATTTTAATTGTGTTTATCCAAAATATTTTCCATTTTTAATACTCTAATATTCCATTATGCAATATTCTAATATGCACACACACCAAAGACATCCCTCTTCTCCTTCCATTCTCATTGTCTTAATTACCACCATCACCCCACCACCACCTCTACCTACCTTCAAAATTATGTTTACAGAGAAGACAAATTAGAGTGTGGCTTATCAAGGATATATATAATCTTGGGAGGAGTAGGAGACCTGGATTTCGTCTGGTCTCAGGAATTCAGATGAATAGGGATCAAACCATTCTGAACACCTACGAACTCAACAGGAGATCAAAGAAAAGAATAGCAACAACTCTCTGAAGAGAAAAGTGACGACTTTCTAGAAGGTAGGATGTGCGGAGAAGTAAATCCGAGGCGATATTCGGGAGGATAGACGGCGGGCGAGGGGGCCTCCGTTGGCCGCTTCTGTGAGTGATAGGGCCGAGGAGCACAAAATCGGAACTTTTAGAAGTTGGCTCCGCTGAGGGACATCGCTTCGGGGGCTAAGCGGGGGGGTGAAACCCTCGCAGGACAGTGTGGTCTCAGGACCCTCGGGGTCACAGAAAGACCGGGGGTGCCTGAGTGCGGCAGAGCTCCCAGGGATCAGAGCGGGGACCCGGCTGCAGAGACGGAGCCAAGGCGCGGGCTCTCAGCTCAGGGTTGCCATAAACTGTGATTGGCGACACAGTCGGGCCACTGCTCCTCCAGCAGGGACCCAACAAGCGGCAGATCTGGGGAGAAACCCCTTCCTCCCCTGGAGAAGCGGTGTGGGAGCGCACCACAGGGATCTGCTGGGTTTGGAGACTCCACACCGAGTCAGGTGCCAGAGATAGAAATGCTCGGTCACAGGCCGGGTGAGCACGGAGTGCGGCCGGAGACCGGGAAGATGGGAGTGATTGACTGCTTTTCTCTGGGGGCGCACTGAGGAGCTGGGCCCCAAGTTCTCGGCTCCTCTTGGGTGGAGATTGGGAGGCCGCCATTTTCACTCTCAGCCCCCAAAGCTGTACAGAAAGCTTGAAGGGAACAAAAGCTCCTGAGAGCAAACCGGAGCAGATTACTTAGCCTGGACAAGCAAGGGTGGGGCAATTCCACCTCCAGCAAAGACATTTGGGAACCATGGCAACAGGCCCCACCCCCAGAAGATCAGTGAAAACAGCCAGCCAAGACCAAGTTTACCGATCAATGAGAACGACAGAACTCCAGCGCTAGGGGAATACCGCACATAGAATCCATGGCTTTTTTACCATGATTCTTTAGTCTTTCAAAGTGAATTTTTTTTTTAACTGTCTTTTTTTTTTTATTTTTTTTTTCCCTTTTACACCAACATCTTATCAATCCCTTTTCTAAAAAAAATTTTTATTTTTCATTTTTAGAGTCATATTCTATCCCTTCATAGTAGTTACCCTTATTTTTGTCATATATATATGTTGTCCTCTCTTTAAAATTTTGAGATACACTTTCTTCTAACAGATCAAAATACACCCTAAAACTCTAGTATATGGCTTTGTTCTATTCTAGTCTCCTGTCTAATCACATTCTCTCCCTTTTTTTTTTTAAATCCTCTTCTTTCTTTTTTCAAACAACTTCTTATCAATTCCTGTTATAAAATTTTTTATAATTTTCATCTTTACAGTCATATTCCATCCCTTCATTGTATTAACCCTTATTTTTGTACATATATAAGTTTTTCTTTCTTTAAAATTTTGGGAGGCACTTTCTTCTAACAGACCAAAATACACCCAAAATCTAGTGTGTGGCACTGATCTATGCACCAGCGTGATCATATTTGATCACATTCTGGTTTTGATGGTTTTGTTCTGTTTTTGTTTTTTATCTTTTTCTTTTTTTTTTTTTTCTTTCTTCTTTCTTTCCCTTTCTTTCCCCCTGGATTCAGGTCTTTCCTGATTTGTTTAGAGTATATTTTCTGGGGACGTTGTTACCCTGTTAGCATTTTGTTCTTTCATTCATCTATTCTCCTCTGAACAAAATGACAAGATGGAAAAAATCACCTCAACAAAGAGAACAAGAGGTAGTACCGACTGCCAGGGACCTACTCAATACGGACATTAGTACGATGTCAGATCTAGAGTTCAGAAGGCTGATTTTAAAGATACTAGCTGGGCTTGAAAAAAGCATGGAAGTTATTAGAGAAACCCTTACTGGGGAAATAAAAGAACTAAAATCTAACCAAGTCAAAATCAAAAAGACTATTAATGAGGTGCAATCAAAAATGGGGGCGCTAACTGCTAGAATAAATGAGGCAGAAGACGAAATCAGTGATCTAGAAGACCAAATGATGGAAAATAAAGAAGCTGAGAAAAAGAGAGATAAACAACTACTGGATCACGAGGGCAGAATTTGAAAGATAAGCCATACCATAAGATGAAACAACATTAGAATAATTGGGATCCCAGAAGAAGAAGAAAGAGAGAGAGGGGCAGAAGGTATAATGGAGCAAATTACAGCAGAGAACTTCCCTAATTTGGGGAAGGAAACAGGCATCAAAATCCAGGGAGCACAGAGAATCCCTCTCAAAATCAATAAAAATAGGTCAACACCCCGACATCTAATAGTAAAACTTACGAGTCTCATAGACAAAGAGCAAATCCTGAAAGCAGCTCAGGAGAAGAGATCTGTAACCTACAATGGTAGAAACATTAGACTGGCAACAGACCTATCCACAGAGACCTGGCAGGCCAGAAAGGACTGGCAGGATATATTCAGAGCACTAAATGAGAAAAATATGCAGCCAAGAATACTATATCCAGCTAGGCTGTCATTGAAAATTGATGGAGAGATAAAAAGCTTCTAGGACAAACAAAAACTAAAGGAATTTGCAAGCACAAAACCAGCCCTACAGGAAATCTTGAAAGGGATCCTCTAAGCAAAAAGAGACCCTAAAAGCAACATAGACCAGAAAGGAACACAGACAATATACGGTAACAGTCACCTTACAGGCAATACAATGGCACTAAATTCCTATCTTTCAATAGTTACCCTGAATGTAAATGGGCTAAATGCCCCAATGAAAAGACACAGGCTATCAGACTGGATTAAAAAACAAGACCCATCGATATGCTGTCTGCAAGAGACTCATTTTAGAACCAAAGACACCCCCAGATTAAAAGTGAGGAGGTGGAAAACCATTTACCATGCTAATGGACACCAAAAGAAAGCTGGGGTGGCAATCCTTATATCAGACAAATTAGATTTTAAACCAAAGACTGTAATAAGAGATGAGGAAGGACATTATATCCTACTTAAAGGATCTATCCAACAAGAAGATCTAACAATTGTAAATATCTATGCCCCTATCATGCAAGCAGCCAATTATATAAGGCAATTAATAACAAAAGCAAAGAAACACATCGACAACAATACAATAATAGTGGGGGATTTTAACACCCCCCTCACTGAAATGGACAGATCATCTAAGCAGAAGATCAACAAGGAAATAAAGACTTTAAATGACACACTGGACCAAATGGACTTCACAGACATATTCAGAACATTCCATCCCAAAGCAACGGAATACACATTCTTCTCTAGTGCCCATGGAACATTCTCCAGAATAGATCACATCCTAGGTCATAAATCAGGTCTCAACCGGCACCAAAAGATTGGGATCATTCCCTGCCTATTTTCAGACCACAATGCTTTGAAACTAGAACTCAATCACAAGAGGAAAGTCAGAAAGAACTCACATACATGGAGGCTAAAGAGCATCCCATTGAAGAATGAATGGGTCAACCAGGAAATTAAAGAAGAATTAAAAAAATACATGGAAACCAATGAAAATGGAAACACAACTATTCAAAATCTTTGGGATGCAGCAAAGGCAGTCCTAAGAGGAAAGTATATAGCAATACAAGCCTTTCTCAAGAAACAAGAAAGGTCTCAAGTACACAACCTAACCCTACACCTAAAGGAGCTGGAGAAAGAACAGCAAATAAAGCCTAAACCCAGCAGGAGAAGAGAAATAATAAAGATCAGAGCAGAAATCAATGAAATAGAAACTAAAAGAACAGCAGAACAGATCAATGAAACTAGGAGCTGGTTCTTTGAAAGAATTAACAAGATTGATAAACCCCTAGCCAAACTTACCAAAAAAAGAAGAGAAATGACCCAAATCAACAAAATCATGAATGAAAGAGGAGAGATCACAACCAACACCAAAGAAATACAAACAATTATAAGAACATATTATGAGCAACTCTATGCCAGCAAATTAGATAACCCGGAAGAAATGGATGCATTCCTAGAGATGTATCAACTACCAAAAGTGAACCAGGAAGAAATAGAAAACCTGAACAGACCCATAACCACTAAGGAAATTGAAGCAGTCATCAAAAATCTCCCAAAAAACAAAAGCCCAGGGCCAGATGGCTTCCCAGGGGAATTCTACCAAACATTTCAAGAAGAGAATTAATACCTATTCTTCTGAAACTGTTCCAAAAAATAGAAATGGAAGGAAAGCTTCCAAACTCATTTTATGAGGCCAGCATTACCTTGATCCCAAAACCAGACAAAGACCCCATCAAAAAGGAGAATTACAGACCAATATCCCTGATGAACATGGAGGCAAAAATTCTCACCAAGGGCGCCTGGGTGGCTCAGTTGGTTAAGCGACTGCCTTCAGCTCGGGTTATGATCCTGGAGTCCCGGGATCGAGTCCCATGTTGGGCTCCCTGCTCATCAGGGAGTCTGCCTCTCTCTCTGACCCTCCGCCCTCTCATGCTCTCTCTCTCTATCTCATTCTCTCTCTCAAATAAATAAATAAAATCTTTAAAAAAAAAAAAATTCTCACCAAAATACTAGCCAGTAGGATCCAACAGTACATTAAAAGGATTATTCACCACGATCAAGTGGGATTTATCCCTGGGCTGCAAGGTTGGTTCAACATCCGCAAATCAATCAGTGTGGTACAATACATTAACAAAAGAAAGAACAAGAATCATATGATCCTCTCAATAGATGCAAAAAAAGCTTCTGACAAAGTACAACATCCTTTCTTGATCAAAACTCTTCAGAGTATAGGGATAGAGGGTACATACCTCAATATCATAAAAGCCATCTATGAAAAACCCACAGCGAATATCATTCTCAATGGGCAAAAACTAAGAGCTTTTCCCCTAAGGTCAGGAACATGGCAGGGATGTCCACTATCACCACTGCTATTCAACATAGTATTGGAAGTCCTAGCCACAGCAATCAGACAACAAAAAGGAATCAAAGGCATCCAAATCGGCAAAGAAGAAGTCAAACTCTCACTCTTTGCTGATGATATGATACTTTATGTGGAAAACCCCAAAGACTCCACCCCAAACTGCTAGAACTCTTACAGGAATTCAGTCAAGTGTCAGGATATAAAATCAATGCACAGAAATCAGTGGCATTCCTATACACCAACAACAAGACAGAAAAAAGAGAAATTAAGGAGTCGTCCCCATTTACAATTGCACCCAAAACCATAAGATACCTAGGAATAAACCTAACCAAAGAGACAAAGGATCTGTACTCACAAAACTATAAAATCCTCATGAAAGAAATTGAGGAAGACACAAAGAAATGGAAAAACGTTCCATGCTCATGGATTGGAAGAACAAATATTGTGAAGATGTCAATGCTACCTAGAACAATCTACACATTCAGTGCAATCCCCATCAAAATACCATCCACTTTTTTCAAAGAAATGGAACAAAGAATCTTAAAATTTGTATGGAACCAGAAAAGACCTCACATAACCAGAGGAATATTGAAAAAGAAAAGCAAAGCCGGCAGTATCACAATTCCGGACTTCCAGCTCTATTACAGAGCTGTCATCATCAAGACAGCATGGTACTGGCACAAAAACAGACACATAGCTCAATGGAACAGAATAGAGAGCCCAGAAATGGAACCTCAACTCCATGGTCAACTCATCTTTGACAAAGTAGGAAAGAATGTCCAATGGAACAAAGACAGTCTCTTCAACAAATGGTGTTGGGAAAATTGGATAGTCACATGCAGAAGAATGAAAATGGACCATTTCCTTACACCACACACAAAAATAGACTCCAAATGGTTGAAAGACCTCAATGTGAGACAGGAGTCCATCAACATCCTAAAGGAGAACACAGGCAGCAACCTCTTCGACCTCAGCTGCAGCATCTTCTTCCTAGAAACATCGCCAAAGGCAAGGGAAGCAAGGGCAAAAATGAACTATTGGGACTTCATCAAGACAAAAAGCTTTTGCAAAGCAAAAGAAACAGTCAACAAAACAAAAGACAACCGACAGAATGGGAGAAGATATTTGCAAATGACATATCAGATAAAGGGCTAGTATCCAAAATCTATAAAGAACTCATCAAACTCAACACCCAAAGAACAAAGAATCCAATCAAGAAATGGGCAGAAGACATGAACAGACATTTTTCCAAAGAAGACATCCAAATGGCCAACAGACACATGAAAAAGTGCTCAATATCGCTCAGCATCAGGGAAATCCAAATCAAAACCTCAATGAGATACCACCTCACACCAGTCAGAATGGCTAAAAGTAACAAGTCAGGAAGTGACAGATGTTGGCGGGGATGCGGAGAAAGGGGAACCCTCCTACAGTGTTAGTGGGAATGCAAGCTGGTGCAGCCACTCTGGAAAACTGTATGGAGGTTCCTCAAAAAGTTGAAAATAGAGGTACCCTATGATCCAGCAATTGCACTACTGGGTATTTACCCCAAAGATACAAAAGTAGGGATCCGAAAGGGTACGTGCACCCCGATGTTTAGAGCAGCCATGTCCACAATAGTCAAACTGGAAAGAGCCAAGATGTCCATCGACAGATGAATGGATAAAGAAGAAGTGGTATATATACACAATGGAATATTATGCAGCCATCAAAAGGAATGAGATCTTGCCATTTGCAATGACATGAATGGAACTGGAGAGTGTTATGCTGAGTGAAATAAGTCAGTCAGAGAAAGACATGTATCATATGACCTCACTGGTATGAGGAATTCTTAATTGCAGGAAACAAACTGAGGGTTGCTGGAGTGGGGGGTGGGGTGGGAGGGATGGGGTGACTGGGTGATAGACACTGGGGAGGGTATGTGCTCTGGTAAGCGCTGTGAATTGTGCAAGACTGTTGACTCTCAGATCTGTACCTCTGAAACAAATAATGCAATATATGTTAAGGAAAAAAAAAGAAGAAGAAGAAGAAGAAGGTAGCGGGAAGGGAAGAATGAAGCGGGGGAAATCGGAGGGGTAGACGAACCATGAGAGACAATGGACTCTGAAAAACAAACTGAGGGTTCTAGAGGGGAGGGGGGTGGGAGCGTGGGTTAGCCTGGTGGTGGGTATTGAGGAGGGCACATTCTGCATGGAGCACTGGGTGTTATGCACAAACAATGAATCATAGAACACTTCATCTAAAACTAATGGTGTAATGTATGGGGATTAACCTAAGAATAAAAAGAAAAAAATAAGTTGAAAATAGAGCTACCATACAATCCAGCAATTGCACTACTGGGTATTTACCCCAAAGATACAAATGTAGGGATCCAAAGGGGTATGTTCACCCCGATGTTTATAGCAGCAATGTCCACAATAGCCAAATGGTCAAAAGAGCCAAGATGTCCATTGACAGATGAATGGATAAAGAAGAGGTGGTATATATATACAATGGAATATTATGCAGCCATCAAAAGGAATGAGATCTTGCCATTTGCAACAACGTGAATGTAACTGGAGAGTGTTATGCTGAGTGAAATAAGTCAGTCACAGAAAGACATGTATCATATGACCTCACTGATATGAGGAATTCTTAATCTCAGGAAACAAAGTGAGGTTTGCTGGAGTGGTGGGGGGTGGGAGGGATGGGGTGGCTGGGTGATAGACATTGGGGAGGGTATGTGCTATGGTGAGTGTTGTGAATTGTGCAAGACTGTTGAATCACAGATCTGTACCTCTGAAACAAATAATGCAATATATGGTAAGAAAAAAAAACAAAAGAAGATAGCAGGAGGGGAAGAATGAAGGGGGGGAAATCGGACGAGGAGACGAACCATGAGACATGATGGACTCTGAAAAACAAACTGAGGTTTCTAGAGGGGAGAGGGGTGGGAGGATGGGTTAGCCTGGTGATGGGTATTAAAGAGGGCACATTCTGCATGGAGCACTGGGTGTTATGCACAAGCAATGAGTCATGGAACACTACATCAAAAACTAATGATGTAATGTATGGTGATGAACAATAAAAATTTTTTTTAAAAAAAGGGATATATATAATCTTGACCACTGATTTGGCAAAACCTATTTTGAACAGTTTGAGTTCATATTCAGCAGAATTGTGACAATCCTCTGACCTGGTCCCCTAAGGAAGTAGTTGTCACATGAAATATTTAAGATCAGAAATATCTGTGAGATGGTGTTAAATATCTTCTCCAATGATTCACAGTGCATTTCTTTCATTCTCCAAATGTTCTTCAGTCCAATGCAAAGAAAATTCCTCTTGGAAAGCTTTTGGAAACATTAAGATCATATCTGAGTCAGACATCACTTTACAGCAAACTGTATTCTCATTAGTCATTCATTATCTTTTAATTTTTTTAAAGCTGACTCACTGTCATTCATTACTATTATTTTTGAGCACCAGACAAAATAAAAGATGAGCTTACCTTGACAAGTCCACTATTGATATTCTTGTTATAAGTAAACATAACAACTCTAAGATACTTGTTAACGATAGAAAAATGCAGTGAAAAAATCTGGCAAGTCATTTCTCATTGTTGCATGCATTTTGGTACACTACAGGTCAAACAAGTGCCCCCAAACAAAACTTCAAAACTTCATAGAGAATATAGGCAGTGTGGTAGGCAAAATTCTGACATCCCCCAAGATCCTGATCCCCTGGTTATTTAACCAAACACTAAGCTACGCACTGCTGTGATGGGACTTTGCAGATGAGGTTACTAATCAGTTGAACTTTAACTAAGATTATCCTGGATTTTCTGGTGTATTGATATCATCACATGAGCCTTTAAATGCAAAAGAGGAGGGGCGGAAGAACCAGGTGCAGCAGAAGAGCAAGGCAAGAGAGATGAGGTAGAAGGGAAAGTTGGAGAGATGTGCAATCTGAGGACTCTTGCTGCCCTTATTGGCTTCAAAGGGGCCTGACAACCAGGGAATACCAGAAATCCCTAGAAGCTGAGAACAATCAACAAAGAAACTAGAACTTCATTCCTATAACCACATGGAACTGAGTTCTGTCAACAGCCTGAATGAGCTTGGAAGCAGACTCTCCCTCAGAGCCTCCAGAAAGGAGCGTACTCTTGCTGATACTTTGTAGGGTTCTAAGTAGAGAACCAACTGAGCCACCTGTGAAATCATGAGATGATATATATGTTTTGTTTTAAACCACGAGGTTTGTGGTAATAAACAATAAAAACTTAACACAGGCAGCTCGATATGTGTGTGTGTGTTTATGTGCATGCATGTGCCTTTATTGTTGTTCATGCAGTATCCCTAACACTTAATGCAGAGGTGGGCATGTGGATTGAAGCGCATAACTATTTGGGAGAGAAATTTCTTTAACTGCAGCAATTACTTAGTGCCTAAAGTTAGGCAAAGTTACTCTAAGGACAACCAGACTGTTACGCTAGTATACATTTGTTTGTGTGGAATCCAACCATCCCTATGACATTCCTAAAGTGAAGACACTGGTACTTCTATGTTAGAAAGGAAAGTTAAGGAAGGAAAAGAAAGTTAACAAGGTCGTATCAGAAATGGGTATTTGCAAGAGACCCAAACTATCATTACTCTTTAAGTCTTTGAAAGAAATGTGGCATTATTAAGGCATGATAATGAAAAACAAAATGTCTGGAAAACTTAATAACCCCCTGAGAAACATCAAGTGCATTAATAGGGCAAAGTCTCTTAAAAAATAAATATAGTAATGCATAAAATTAAAAATGCTACAAAAAGAACTCAATGTCTCTGTTTTTATAATTAATGTAGATTAAAGCTGGAGTCATTCATTATTCTCCAATTAAACATTTCAAGTATAATAGAATCTACTAAGCCTCCAAGAACCAAGATACCCAAACACAAAGTGAGACCTGCTAGGTAAAGAATGTATGAAACACACACACACTTATGCATGTACACCCTCAAATGCATCCATTTCCTGCCTCTGGAACCAACTTATTTCATCAAGCCCCTTGATGAAAAAGCTAAAACTGGTACAGCCAACCCTTGAACAAGGCAGGGCTTAGGGGTGCTGACCCCTTCTGCAGTCAAAAATCTGCATATAGCCTTTGATTCCCTAAAAACTTAACAACTAATAGCCTACTGCTCAGCAGAAGCCTTATTGACAACATAAGTAGTCGATGAACACATGTTTTGTATGTTACATGTATTATATACTATATTCCTATGATAAAGAAAACTAGAGAAAAGGAAATGTTATTAAGAAACTCCTAGGGGAGAGAAAATATATTTACAGCACTGTACTGTATGAAAAAAAAAAAAAATCTGCATGTAAGCAGACCTGTGCAGTTCAAAACCACGTTGTTCAAGGGTCAGTTATAGTTCTTTTTTTTTTTATTCTATTATGTTATGCTAGTCACCAGACATTACATCATTAGTTTTTGATGTAGTGTTCCATGATGCACTGTTTGCTTATAACACCCAGTGCTCCATGCAATATGTGCCCTCCTTAATACCCATCACCGGGCTAACCCATCCCCCCACCCCCTCCCCTCTAGAACCCTCAGTTTGTTTCTCAGAGTCCATAGTCTCTCATGGTTCATCTCCCCCTCCGATTTCCCCCCCTTCATTTTTCCCTTCCAACTATCTTCTTTTTTATTTTAACATATAATGTATTATTTGTTTCAGAGGTACAGGTCTGTGATTCAACAGTCTTGCACAATTCACAACACTCACCATAGCACATACCCTCCCCAATGTCTATCACCCAGCTACCCCATCCATCCCAACCCCCACCACTCCAGCAACCCTCAGTTTGTTTCCTGAGGTTAAGAATTCCTCATATCAGTGAGATCATATGATATTTGTCTTTCTCTGATTGTCAGTTATAATTCTGATAGGGGTACTTGATTTTCCCAGATCTGGTGAATGATATCTACCTCTCTACCTCTGATCAGGTTAAACCACTATACGTAGTCCAGACTATCTAGTGCCCACGTAGTCCTTGGAAAGAAAATACTCGTCTGAAGAAAAGACTCTACCCTCCTCTCCTAACATCCTTGAAGTCTAGAATGTGACCTGCTCCATTCCCCCTGGGAACATACACCCCAATAACTTAATAACCACTTGAAAAAAACACATTTTAGAAAAGAGAGCTGAGCTGGTGCTCAAACACTCCAGGGTGAGGAGGTGGCAGATAAGGTGCTCTTGCTGTTGGGGCACTGGGAAGAGAGCCCAAATATGTGAGCGTGTCTTGGGAAGATGTTTGGAAACATCGCTCTAAGCTCATCTGTCACCTGTCCTGCCAGGACTGTTGAACCTGCATGGGGCCTAACCAGAGCACAAAGCAGATGCCCAATCCATACAGCTGTGGAGAGTGAGGCCTGTTGTAGGTCCAGGCTGGACCTAGAGACAAATGAAACCCTATACACATGTTTATTCAGGGATTTTTTTGTCTGATTCTTTCTCTAGGAGATCTCAGTTCATGTATCCTGAGCCAGTATTTGGGGATAAGACAAGCAGCTGGGGAAATAAATTAGGGAAAAGTGGGGATAATAAAGAGTTTACATGTGCTGAAAATATTGGGACGAGAGTAAATTAATTCTTACCTGTCAGGTTACACTTTGCTGCTGACATTTTACCTATTAATTTCCATGTAAGTTCTAAACTTATGGAGCAAGAGATTATTCTGTTATAAAATAATGGATTGAGAATTTTCCATTTTTATACTATTCCCCATCCAAGAGTTAGCCATTGCCTGACTTTTTTCTCTCTTTTTCCGTCCCACAGTTAGACTCAAACATGAACTCTTGGAACTCACTGATGACGCTTCATCTTATTTCACATAGCAGCTAACTCAATGTTTGACAAATAAAAGAAGCTTAAATGCTGAATTGCATTCTAAATATATACTCATGGAATTAGAAAATCTGATAATAGGAGAAGGGAACCTTTACCTCCTATCTCTCCGGTTCCATTATGCAGCAGCCGCGGTAGGGATAGCAAGTATGTAGTACCCACAATGACTCTACCCAATTCAGTGTCTACCATGGACACTACTAATCTACCACAATAGTTTCCCATTGAAAAGGCAACTGCATCCATCTCAGTACAGAGATCCAGAGGGCTATTCTTAATTGATTACATATGTCATGTGAAATAAAAACAATATATCCATCATAGAATATTTTATTTCCTCATTGAGAGATAAGGAAACCAAGTTACAAACAGTAAGTACTTTAGACACAGCCACGAACTAGTAAGTGACTGAAATGGAATTTGAATACAATCCTGTGGAGATCCTTAGCCTTCACTCAATCTACCCTCCCACATTATGTTTCTAGGCAAAACCAGCCCCCAAAATCTATTAAAATATTTCATAATGTATTCCAACAGAGAACGATCTCTGGTCTCAGAAATAATTGATTCATCTATGACCTTTACAACTTATTATTTCTGTAAGCTGGACATGGTTACTTAGGGTCTCTGTGTTTAGTTTCCTTATATGGAAAAATAGGATAATCACAATACCTACTTAATTGTGCTTTTATTAGGAGTAATTGAGATAATACATGTAAAATGCTTAGTCCAGTACCTGAAATCTAGTAAATACCCATTAGAAGTTATCATATATCATTAGTATTGTCACCTGCTACACTGAGTGAATGAAACCAGCAATATAAAGCCCATGTTGAGATGGAAATTATGACTGTGCACTAGAATAATCAAATACCAATTACTCACCTTTAAAAAATAGAGCAAGTTAAGCATTATAAACATTTTTCTCTGCATTGGTTCCAAACATAATCTTCTACCATAGACAAGTGCTCAGGGTGCATTGAAATCATATGTAAAGGCCCTATACTCCTAAAAGAACTTCAGGAAATGTATAATTGGATAGTGTCATGCATAATAGACAATGCACACTTCAGCTGTTTGCAAAGCTGAAGAGTTTGTTATTGGGAATCACTACGAGCTGATAATGCAGATGGAGGTGAATTCCTTTTTCCTCTGCTTTGGGCCGTCGGGATGCCTGCCAGTTCTGTGTAAACTCAACAGCGGCTGCTGACGATGCGTTGGTGGGCACTGCAGGGGGGTGGCGGCACGGAAAAGGAAGGATTGGGATGGGAAAACAGGCATCAGGAACCCCCCAGGAGGGACAGAGTAGTCATTCAATATGAAAGCAAGAGATCAGACATTCTCGGGCTAGGACTCTGTACTACCATGCTGTGTTCTGCTCTTTTGAAGAAACCTATTAAATGACAAGGACAATCCTAAAAAATACTAAAATCTCCCCAAATGCCTGTCATCTAGTGTTGAAATATAGCCTTATGGACCTGAGCTACTACCATCTAAAGAAGCTCCAGGAGCACAATTCAAGTCAGGGGCACATTACAAGTGCCCTGGGAATTCTAACCAGTGTGAGGCTTTTTAGAAGGGAAAAATTAAGCTCTACTTTTTTTTTTCACCTTTGTGCAGTTATTCTTTTTTAAACTTGGCGGAAACTGCCACTTCTGTCAGCGTCTAGCAGGAAAGGACAAGTGCGGACAAAGTGCAAAAGAAAGAAAAACTGATAAGCAGCACAAAAAGGGGATTCTTGCTTCCTAAAAACCAACGGATCGGGTCAGAAAATCGGAACAACAGGGGGTCATTACCACTTCCAGACAAGAAAACTGAGCCCCGGAGAGATAACGGGACTCACATAGTTAGTGGCAGAGCTGACACTGAATGTCCAGTCTCACTCCTGGCACACCAGTGCCACACGGCAATACGCTCTGACTCGGTGCGGTAGGCCAAATTCTCAGACGACCCCCAACGTTCCTCCCTCCCCCAGCGTAACACAAAGTCTGCATTTGCACTATGAGCTTCCGCTACTCAGTTTAAAAGTAGTCTAGGTGCTACTCTGAAGGGGTTTTCCAGAGGTAAGTAAGGTTCCAAATCGGATGGCTTTAAGATAGGAAGATTATTCTCAGTGGGTCTCACCTAATCAGATGGGCCCTTAAAATATCTGTATCTTCCCTAGTGAGACAATTCAAAGCACACGGGAATTCAACAAAGCAGGAGGGAATTTGACAGGGCAGACTAAATTGTGACCACCGCCCTCCCAAATTCATATGTTGAAACCCTAATCCCTACTGTGACTGTATTTGGAGACAGGACCTATAAGGAGATTAAGGTTAAATGTGGTTATAAATATGGGGCCTTAATTCAATATAACTAGCGTCTTTATAAGAAGAGAAGGAGCCACCAGAGAACCTTTCCCCCAACACCTGCACACACACACAGAGGAAAGGCCATGTGAGGCCACAACGAATAAGCAGCCATTTACAAGGCAGGAAGAGAGGCCTCACCAGAAACCAACCCTGAAAGCACCTTGATCTTAAACTTCTAGCCTCCGAAACCGTGAGAAAATAAATTTCTGTTGTTTAAGCCACTCTGTCTGTGGTGTTTTGTCATGGCAGCCCCAGCAGACTAACACAGAAAGACCGCCCACTTCATGTTATAAAGATTAAGAGGGTCATGTGACAAGAAATAGGAAAAGTGGTATCCAGCTGACAGCCATCAAAGAAACAGAAACTTCAATCCTACAGCTGCAGGGAACTGAACTCTGACTCAAATACATGAGTCCAGAGGAGAACCTCGGGATCCAGATGAGGACACAGCCAGCAGACACTTAGATTTCAGCCTTGAAGGAACCTAAGCAGGTAACAGCCACACTATGCCCAGACTTCTGCCCTCTAGAACTGTGACTTAATACAGAAGTTTTGTCTTAAGCTACTAAAATGTGGTAATGCCTTTAAAGGTGACAGAAAACTAATACACCTACCAGCATTAATTTTATTTTTAAACAGCTTTATGAAGGTATAATTGATACACAAAAAACGGCACATATTTAATGCATATAATTTGATGTGTTTGAGCATATGCATACTCTTGTGAAACTACCACCATAAAGTAATAGACATTTCCATCGCCTCCAAAAGTTTCCTTGTGTCCTTTTTTTAACAATAGATCTCTAATTTATGTACTTCATTTTGCATAACTAAAACCTTATATCCACTGAACAACTTCCATTTCTCCCTCGCTCAGAGGGGGCTACCTCCAGCCCCTCATAACTACCATTCTGTTCTTCATTTCTTTGAATCTGGCTATTTTTACTGCCTTATGAGTAGATTCATGCAGTATTTGGCCTGCTGTAATTGGCTTATTTCATTTGACATAATGTCCTCCAGTTTTACCTAGGTTGTCCCATATTGTCCTCTAGTATAAAACTAACAGACAAAAGTACTAAGAATAACTATAACTATGAAACTTGGTTAATGAATATACAATATAAAAAGGTGTAAAATGTTACATCAATAACATAAAGTGCAGGAGGGAGAGGTAAAAATATAGAAGTATAGAGTTTTTATATGCAATTGAAGTTAAATTGTCATTAAAATAGACAGTTGTTGTTCTAAGATGTTTTATTTAAGTTGCACGGTAACCACAAAGAAAATACCTATAGATGACACACAAAAGAAAAGAGAAAGAAATTAAAGCATATAACTACAAAAAAATCAACAAATCGCAAAAAAAAAGGTAAGTAAAAAAAAAAAGAGACAAAAGAATCACAAATCAAACAAAAAAAGAACAAAATGGCAATAGTAAGTCTTTACCAATAGTTATTTTAAATGTAAATGGATTAAACTCTCCAGTCAAAAGTCAGAGAGTAGTTGAACGATTTTTTATAAAAAATCCAACTATACACTATCTCGAAAAGACTCACTTTAGAATTAAAGACACACATAGGTGAAAAGGAAAGGGATGGAAAAAGATATTCCACGCAATGGTAAGAAAAAGAAAGCAGAGACAGCTATATCTATATCAGACAAAATAGACTTTAAGTAAAAAATGGTTATAAAGTCACAACAATATATGTATATATATCATTATATATAATGATAAAAGGCTCAATTTATCAGGAAGATATAATAATTATAAATCTATAAGCACCCAACATCTCTATAACTAAATATATAAAGCAAGCATTGACAGATCTGAAAGGGGGAATAGACTGCAATACAATAAAAGAAGAGACTTCAATACCCCACTTACAAAGGATAGACCATTCAGGGAGAAAATCAATAAAGGAAGAGTGGGCTTGAACTATACTACAGACCACATGGTTCTAGCCAACATAAACACAATATTCCATCCAGCAACAGCAGAATACACATTCTTTTCAAATACACATGGAACATTATCCAGGACAGATCACATTTTAGATCATATTTTAGATCATAAAACAAGTCTCAACAAATTTATAAAAAGGTTGATATCATATCAAATATCTTTTCCAACCACAATGGAATGAAACTAGAAATCAATAGCAGAAGGACAACTGGAAAATTCACAATATGTGGAAACTAAACAATATACCCTTTAACAGACATTGGTTCAAAGAAGGAATCAAAAGAGAAATTAAAGAATACCTTGAGAAAAATGAAAATGAAAATAAAACACACCTGAAACTTAGGGGATGCAGCAAAAGCAACTGAGAGAGCAGTTTATAGTGATAAATATGCACATTAAAAAAGAAACAGCTCAAACAAACAACCTAGCCTTATACCTCAAGGAAGTAGAAAAGGAACAAACTAAACCCAAAGTTTTCAGACTAAAGGAAAATTAAAGATTGGAGCAGAAATAAATGAAACAGAGACTAGAAACACAATAGGAAAAAACATCAATGAAACTAAGAAGACTTTTTTTTTTTAAAGATAAATAAAATTGACAAACTCCTTAGCTAGACTTACTAGTTCTAAAATTTGATACTTAGGAAATAATCAGAGATACAGGCAAAAGTGTTACTTAATAAAAAATTTTCAAAATAGTGAAAAGTTTAAAACCTCCATGTCCAATGATAAGTGATTGATTACGTCAATTGTCAGTCAGATGAAACACTCTATAGCCATTAAAAATGTTTAAGAAAACAACCATAAGAAATAGGTAAATATGAATAATGTGATCTCTATGTATGTAATGTATGTACGTATGTGTTATATATATACACACACACAGATATACGTATGTATTCATTTCAAAATGTTAGTAAATATTAGCTCTGGTAATTGGATTGCAGAACATGGATTGGAACTTTTTTGTGCTTTTCTGTATTTATCGATGCTTCCAAAATAGTAGCTATTATTTGCAATAAAAAAGAAACAATACTAACAAATTACATTTTTTAAGGCTGCCATAAGTGAAAATGTCTTTTCATATACCTACAACCCTCCAGAAAAGAGACTCACAGATATTTTTTAGTGGGTTGTTCAACATTTTTCTGGAGAGAAGCTCCTTTTTTTATTTCGTAAAGTTCTATACGAGGTGAGCTCTGAGGTCTGGGCTGCAGGCGCATGCCCAAATGGGGTATGAAATGAGTGTGGAGAGCCTCTGGACATTTCACAGGGACTAGGCAGATCGATGCTGACATTTATTTTTTGTGGCTCCTAGCATTTTAAATTACATTTTAAAATACTTTTCTGATAGCCCATAGGCTTGAGAAATTAACTCAGATGGGACATTTTGATTATGTTAATCTGTTAGATAGACATGTAACTGCTCACAGTGACAAATGAGGGGGGTGGCAGCATCAGCAGGAATGCCCTGGATTTTCTCACATATGCAGTGTCCCGCAGTACCTGAGTGCCAACTGATAGCATAGAAAAGTTCAGTGATGATTTAATTTAAAAGTTCCCTGTGCTTTATCATTCACATGTAATTATAGTTAGTTCATTAATTACCTTCTTGAGAAGTGAGACTGGAAAGAGAATTAAATGGTACTTTAAAAAGCTAATTTTGCAAACAATTAAATGAAGCCAAATATAATTGATAATTGCTGTACCAACTGGCCCTGAGGCATTCCTCTTTAGAAAAATTGTTGTTTAGACTTTGGTAATATGAGAGAATGGAAACTCTCCCCGTAAGTTTAAATACACATGAAAAAGTCGAAGTAAAAACGATTAAGTTTTTCATAAAATTTGGTTCAAGCTAAAGGGGGCAGCCTTACCAATACGAATTTTAACAGTGTCTCTCTAAAAAAATATGGTTGACGATGACCAGGTCTTGAAGTTGGGAAATAATATATTTCAATCACAAAAGTACGGATCTGAAAAAGGCAGTAAATCTGTGACTCTCGTGCCTTTCTGAGGTAAGCATGACTCTCCTGAACCTCTCTTTCCTAGTACTCTTGGCATCCTGGAGAGTTTTCAAACTGGAACCATTGAGCATACGGTTGAGTATTTGATTGTAAAATATCATTATCAAACACCTACTGTGTGACAGGCCCTCTGCTAAATGTTAGGGATCCATCTAACCCTTCCCTCAAACAGCTTAGAGTCCAGCAGAGGAAAAACATCCTGACACAGCCAAGCACACGAAGGGCAAGAAGCAGAGCAGCGCAGGAAGAAAGCGCACACATTTAGTCTGGATCCGCCAGAGCAGGCTCAACAGAGAAGTGGCTCGGGACTGCCAAGAGCAGGGTGTAGAAGGCGTAGATAGCCCCTGACGCGACAGACTAGGTGATGAAGGAGATCCCGATAAGGAAAAGCATTCCAGGTAGAGACAGGAGCATGGGAAAAGACTGGCAGCTGGGAGCAAACTGTGACAGCTCCTCAGGCAGCTTGCAAACTTTTCCTAGAAGGGATTCGGAGGTTTTGAAAAGGATCCTGGCATCAATACACATTTGGGTTAACTTATTCATTCCTGTAATAATCAATTATTTCTGACTATCCATGTGCTTGCTTGACACTTGGCTCAGGGGACCAGAATGTTCCCAAGACCAAGTCTTTCCCTTGGGGATCGCATGAGGCACTGGAGAGAAAAGGAGGAAATCAAGCAAAAAGCAATGTAAGGCAGCATGAATGTCTCAGAGCACAGCTTTTTTTGTTTTGTTTTGTTTTTAAGCAGCAAAATGACAGCCTTGGTGGATGAATTGTGACTGGTCTAAACCATCGTGGTAATCCCAGTTCCCTTCACCTAAAGCTCCTTTCCCAGCCTCCCTTGCCGTTGGGAATAGCAGAGAACAAGTGAGTACTGAATGGTAAAGCTGGATCCTGGTTGTGTTTCGGTGTTACATTTACATTGTATGTTCTATTATGCACACTACACACACACACACACACATTCACGGTGTACATATAGCTATATTTATATGTACATATTATATATATATGCATATATTATCTCTTCCACATAACAGCTCTTCAGGAATCTACTTAAAACTACCAAAGCAATAACCATGTGCCACCTGATAAAGTCTGCACCCTCATTTCCCATGCTAGCCCTCCTAGAGACATAGGCTGCTATGTGAGTGCCTTTCAAGAAACGTGTGTCTCAGATCAGGGCCCGCCTTCTGCATGACCTACCAGAGCGCAGGAGAACTACTTGCTTCCTTGGTAGCATAGAATAGTCCTTACTTTTATCTAGAAAGGAACTCTATCACTGAACTGAGATAGGCCGAAAAGCAGTCATTGCCTTTGACAGTTTTAATGTTTATGGGTCCTTTCTATCAGAATTTTGACTGCCAAAATCCTGGACTCATCTTTGTTATAATGATATCAACTTTGAAAGCAAACATCACCATACTAATGAGTAATACTTTTATCTTGGATACAACTCACACATTGCCAAAGTTATAGCTGCCTCTCCCCTGGTCAGATCCATCTTTATCATGTGCCCTGAGGCCTGGCATCCTCCTGCCTCCTAGGACTGGTGCCTGAAACCCATTCAGAGAAATATACTGATTTGGCTTCTGCTGTCACTGTGTTCCCCTGTACCCCCACTACACTGCGCGTGGGCTCAGATCGTAACAGTGTCTACCCCAGGGACACTCTGGGACCTAGCTCAGTAAATGCACTGGCTGACATTCTTCCTCTTCACCTTGGGTTCTTTCTAGTTCTCAGGAGTCTGCTAAGACTCCCTCTCCGTGAAGCACTGAATTTCTCTCTTTCTGCAGCTGGTCACCAAGACAAAAGCATTCTGAGAAACAGCACAGCAAAGACAAAGCAGGCCACACACTCTGTCCCTTGGTGTCCCATTCTCTGTAAGGTCTTCCTGTCATCAGGGAGGAGGCCCACGTGTAGACCCACGCTGTACAGGGCCCAGGTCACACGGGAAATAACTTCAGCCTGAACCCGGGAGCATGAGTGGATATGCCACCCCCTCTCGTCTCCGAGGCACTGGAATGGTCTGGTGCCGGAGAGAAGAAAAAAAATGCTTTCTCCCACTACGATCTGATCTGATCATTGTCAAGAGTAGCCGGAACAAATGCACTGCATTATATACATAGGAAATAGAATCAAAGTGACCGAGAGAGATAAGAAACACTCTAGATATACCCCTCAATGACTCCAAACCTGGACTATCCTACTGGAAGAAACGTAGCTTCCACAGCAAAAGGAATTAAGTGTACTCTCTCCCATAATGGTAAGTAAGGAATGTGTCAAGGTTCTGGGCTCTGAAAGGAGCAAGCAGGACAGATAACAATGATACAACAGACCAGAGATGAGAGCACAAGGGCAACAGAGCCTATCCTAGTGGGGGATGGGTGGAAGTTACACTTCAACACACAAGTCACTGGCAAGCTGCTCTGCAAAGAAAAGTTTTATCGATTTGCAAATTCACTAACAGTATATGAGAGTAAACAGTTCTCCTACCGTCACCTACACTGGATATTAGAGTGCTTTAAATGTTTACTAATAGGATAATAATTGTATTTTGCTTTATTTTTATATTCAAGAGCTAGAAAGACTTTTCATACATCTACTGATAAATTATATTCATTTCTCTGTAAATCGGTGAAAGAACTGACAATAGATATTTCAATAATAATAACTGATATTGAGTAAGAAATTCCCCTATGCGTCCTGGAGTCAAGTCTTACATGGCCATGCTGTTCAGTCAACAAGGCTCCCATGGAGCCCACCCTTGTCACATTTGTAAATGAGGTGATGGACATTCTGGTAATTGGATGTGTGAAGTGGGAATTACCTGCTTCACATCCCAGCCACCAAATTTAGTTTATCTTGCTTATTGTTTTGTATCAACACATCTGCTTATGTCAAGATGCCAGATTAGACTCAAGGAGCAAGAACAAGACCTGATTCAGGATATGGGTATATTTATGATGCTTTAAATCTAATTGTTTCCTGGTAACAAAGGCAGGCACAGGCATTATAATTGCCTTGTGTTCCTTTTCTGTAATTGCTTTGAATCCTTTTTGAACATAGGTGCAATAAGTTCTCCTTGACTGTGAGTTTCTCTAGAGCCAATTACATTTGTATTCTCAAGGTTTAGAACAGTGCCTGGTACAAGGCAGTTGTTAATCAGTATCATGAAATGCTTTCTGATCATACGAATGGGCTTCAAAAATTAATGTAATAAAATAACAATATCTGTGACATCTAAGACTGTAAATTCTTATGAATGTCAACAAAAAAAGGCTATTCTGACATCTCTTTTTTCATGCAGTTGAAATTCTAAAAATGTCATTCTAGTGACATAGTGCTTCCCTCTTCTCATCATTCATGACAATGTGTCATTCTCGCTCATTTTATGGGTAGAAGCTATTGGCATTTTTCTATAGAAGCATTTGCAGGGATTATACATTCTCACAGTTTGGTGCATTCTTTGATAGAAAAATGTGCTGCATTGACCTGATAGTTGTAAAATACTTGAGATTTATTGTCTTTCTCTTCTGTGAATGATGAGAAATAGCTCCTTTTCATTAAATAGTAAAGAAAAATTATTTTTCTACATAAATATCATCAGTCATAACATTTATCTTCTTGATAAATATGGAAAATAATGTTTATCTTTAAGAACTTCATGAAAAGCAGGTAATTCAAGGCAATATATGCCTTAAAAAACCCATTAATCTTTATGAATTGAAAATAAATCCTATGGGAAATGTATTATAATTTCCCCCTTTTAAAAAGCATTCTTTTCTGATTTTTTGATGACAAAGGAAACACAGTTTCATTTTTTCTAATTAGAGACTACCAATTTGTTTTCAAAATAAATTAAAAACCACATATAACCCATTACTACCCAGGGGTAACAGCTAGTAACAAATTATTATATGTTCTTCCTATATTTTCTTACATATGAGTATATATTTATAAAAGAGATAACATTTTGTGAATATCATTTGCAAGGCTGTTAAAAAACAAAATTGTTATTTCATGACCTTGTTCCCATGTCAATAAATACTGATTTAAAAGACTTTGTGGGGACTTAACTACAATTTATTTAACCATCTGCCTACTGCAAGAAATTTAGATTGTTTACAGTGTTTGGTTATAATAAATAACACTGCAGTGGATATTTATGACTCTGTATCCAGTCCACTCTGAATATGAATACTTAATATCCCTGACAACTCATTATAGGCTTTGGAGTACTTTCAATTTACTCTCCTCAAAAGAAGGAAGAATAATTTAAAAAATTTTAAGTGCTTCATACCTAACATCAAATTATTTTCCCAGAAAACATACATATTTACATATATAAATATACATATTTATACATATTCACATTGCCATCTATGGTATATGAGAGTATTCCCATAAGATTTAATAGTTCATTTTAATAATAATATTTCTCCCTGAAACCTCAGCTACTGGCTACATTTTCAAGTAAAGACCACAACATATGCTTTGGTATAATGTCTTAAGTGAAAGCACAAGTCTATGGCATATACTTTTCCTCTCTAATAACAAAAAGAAGACATTTTTTAAAGATAAATTAAAACCATACAATTATACATAAAATAAACCATGAAATCATCCCTCATGGCCCCAATACTGCTATATTACTTTCCCGAGAAAATAAATGTATGTCAGTTTTGTCTATACATATATGTTTGTATATACATATACACTCTTTCTACACACACTCACACAAATACACACACAGGTTAGATGTGTTTGTAGAAGTAGCTTTTCTTTTTCCAAAATTGGGATCATATCCAATGTATTATTCTGTACTTTTTGCTATTTAACATTGAACATTTCATGAATAGTTGTCATATTGTTGTTATAGCTTTTTATAATATGAAACTCTTTTGAATATATTTTTTTCATTTATTCCAACATGTCCAGCTCAGATCTCCTATCTCAGCAATCACAACTTATCAAAAAATAAGTATTTTGAATTTGCTTATAGACTCCATTTTTATTCTTACTAGCATCATCAGAAAAGGCCAAGAAGTGAATAAAAGCAAAATTGTTTTATCTTGTGAAGCTACCTCTACCTTAAATTTTTTAGCTAGCTATGCATTACCAACAAAATTACAGTAGTGTTAGTTTTGCACAGGATTTATTTTAAAAGGAAGAAAAAAGAATTCTGCACTTTTGTTGTTAACGGTCTTCAGATGGTGAGTTGGAATAGTGTGAAGAGGTGAATTTCTTCACTTAGTCCCATAAACTAAACTGAGGGCCAACATCCTCAGGTCAGATTGTGTGTTTTTATTTTAATCAACAAGAATACAGCAAAAATGAAGGAACGAAGTGTGCATACTTGCTACATGTGGATGAGCCTTGAAAATAGGCAGAGTGAAAGAAGCCAAACACAAAAGGACACCCAGCTTGCCCTCTTGTTCTTCTAGGTGTGACGTCATTTTTCCTAATCACTCTTACAGTATCACAGGCTGAACAGGATCACTTCAGAAGTGAGGAACACAACCAAACATTCTTCTGATGTGAGGAATTCTCCACTAACTACAAATGCCATCTATATGTGCCTAAAACAACCAGCTCTGTACCATCCCTAAGTCATGCCATGATTTATTTCCTCTGACCCGCCTGCCAACCCCAGTCTAACCTTATTATCTCCCTCTTACCATTCCCATCCAAGGTTCTACTCACCCTATGGGTCATCCCTGCATGGTTTTGCCCAGAGTGTCACAGGACCTAGCCTTCAGCTGGGAACATCTTTTCCTACCTGTTCTTCTTATAATTCAGGTATCGGCTGGATCCATGTGACCAATATTTCTACTGAAGGAAGCTAGTCCCAGAAGAGAGTCCTGTGGTCTCTACTCTGTGATAGGTCAGCACCTAGGAAACAGAAACATGGCCATGGTTTTCTTTCTTCTGAATATTTTCTTCCCCATTTTCACCCATTTGCACTCTGGGGATCTGCTGCAAGGTCAACCAAATTACTGAGCTCTTAATCTAGAGCCAGTAAATATTCTCTTTACCTTCAACATATTTATGCATTGAATAAATGTGTACTGGAAAATAGGAAATAGAGGAAAAATGTGAGGTCCAACAAAGTGCTGACAGGTAAACATATTCCCCAAGGAGTCACACAAAAAGAAGTGTTTTCCCAAATACATTTGTCCTCTTATTTATAAATTATTAAAAGGGAAAAAGAGCAAATAGACCAAAAAAGTAGAGTGACAAGACCTCAGTTTTAAAATATATTTTTATTATAAAATAATGCAAGTGATTTGCCAAAAATACAAAAGTGTATTTCTAAGGTCTTTGCATAATTATTCTTACTATCATTTAATCTATACCCTTCTGGTTTTTCTTTTACAGATCACATGATTGTTTATATGTTATTAGTCCTTTTCAAATGTCTTGCAGTACGTTTTTCTTTATTGCTTTATTTAGTGTGTGTGTGTGTGTGTGTGTGTGTGTGTGTGTGTGTGGTGCAGCATGTTTCTATTTTTTCCCTTTATGATTCATAGGCTATGTGTCATGCTTTGAAAAGCATTTCCTACTCCCAAGATTATATGATTTTTTAAAAAATAATTTGTATATGGTCAGAGAGCAAAGGATGATAGAAAATCTTTCCTTTCTTATAACAAGCTTTTTATAGACGCTGAAACCAACTAGCCCCTGGGAAAAGAATGACATTGCATTTAATGGAGCAGAACATGTTTGGAATCAAGTATAAGATCAATTAACCAGAAAATTGATAGCCCCATAAATTTATATAGAAGCCTCTCAATGAACCTACCTACAGTTTATGAGTACTTGGCAGGAAGGACACTTAGAAAAATAATCTGTACATTTTACCATTAAGTCACATTGAGATTTATTTAGAAATGTAAACTATATTGAAAACGAAGCACAAAGACATACACAAAGCTGGCAGACTTAAAATGGCTTCTTAACTATTCTCAGAAAACTTATAGTCACTATATTAAACTCAGGTTTAATATTTTATTTCCATTTGTATATGCAATTTGTTGGCTTTATTCATCATAAATTAAACTTTCTGATGTCACCTCTCCAATAACTTTATAATCAATTAGCAATCTAGACTTGCTCCATTTCTGGTTAACATCTTTTTTTTTTTTTTTTTGAGTATACTTGACACATAACATTACATTAGCTATAGGTATACAACAGAGTGATTCAATGTCTCTATATGTCATGCTCTGCTCACAAGTGTAGCTACCATCTGCCACCATACAACACTATTACAGTTTCATTGACTAGATTCTCTATACTGTATCTTTTATTCTGACGACTTCATTCCAAAACTGGATGCCTGTATTTCCCACTCTCCTTCACCCATTTTGCTCATCTCTCCTCTACAACCATCAGTTTGTCTCTATATTTATATATTTGATAATGCTTTTGGCTTCTTTATTCATTTATTTTTTAGATTCCACATAGGAGTGAAATCCTTTTTCTCAGTCTGACTTACTTCACCTAGCATAATACCTTCTAGGTCCATCCATGTTGTTGCAAATGGCAAGATCTCATCCTTTCTTATGGCTCTGTAATATCCCATCATATATGTTCCACGTCTTTATCCACTACTCTACTGATGGACACTTAGGCTGTTTCCATATCTTGGTTATTGTAAATAACCAAATAAATAAATATCTGCTGCAACAGACATAGGGGTACATATTTCTTTTTGAATTAGCGTTTTTATTTTTGGGGTAAATACCCAGTAGTGGAATTACTGGATCATATAGTATTTCTATTTTTCATTTTTTGAGGAACCTCCCTACCAGTTAATAACTTTTAACACCCATATCTATAAATTCAGAGAAATACAATAATTTCAACTTCTTGCTCTTTCTAAACACCTTTTCCAATTATGCTTCTTTCTGAACAAGCTGCTTTGGTCGGACATCAGCCAGGTTGGGTACCTTATTACTTAAATTACAATAAATATGTCATCTGTTTTCATTAATAAAATTGTTTAACAAATATGGGCAGATTCAGAACTTTGCCACAAACACTAACCTACCTACTTTCTGATGGTCACTTAAAAACTATGACACCATCTAACCACACTGAAATCCTGCCAACACCTTAATGAAGTTTTACAGATACCATGAGAAATACTCTGCTAAAATATAGATATACTACTATATGTACATTCCCTAGCTTTATCATCCTAATAACTCCATCAATCTAAATGGTTGATATTATCCATGCAATTGCCTTTCCATTTGTGGTCAAAGTTAATGACTGTTCTTGTAACAAGAGAATTTTCTGAAAACGGGATTAAGCCCTCCATTTAATCTGGTTTTTTTCTTAGTAAGTATGTAAATGTCTCATTAGTATAAATAAATAATTTTTCATACTGTGTGTGATTACACAAATCATACATGCTGACTATAGAAACTAGAATGATGCAGAAAAGCACAAAGATTAAAATAACTCATAATTTTAATATCTGCAGGTAACCTGTATTAACATTTTGTTGACTATCCATCTAAGTAAATAAGTATATTTATAGCTATATTTTTCTTTATTTCAAATATAGTCCTACCTTTACCAAATACTGAAAACAAACAAATGCACCCAAAAGCCAAAGCCAAAAAGTACAATGACATTTTTAAAGCTAAATCTAAATACAGAGACCTTAAGGAATGTGTACATTCCAAGTATCTACAGAGGCTGCTAAAGAAATCTTTTCTTCTGGTCAGGAGCAACATGGCGGAGGAACAGGAGACCTGGATTTCGTCTGGTCTCAGGAATTCAGATGGATAGGGACCAAACCATTCTGAACACCTACAAACTCAACAGGAGATCGAAGAAAAGAAGAGCAACAACTCTCTCATCAGAAAAACAACCACTTTCTGGAAGGTAGGACGTGCGGAGAAGTGAATCCGAGGCGATATTTGGGAGGATAGACGGCAGGGGAGGGGGCCTCCGTTGGCCACTTCTGGCAAGTGATAGAGCAGCGGAGCACAAAATCGGAACTTTTAGAAGTTGGCTCCGCTGAGGGACGTCACTCCAGTGGCTAAGCAGGGGGTGGAACCCTCGTGGGACAGTGTGGTCTCAGGACCCTCGGGGTCACAGAAAGACCGGGGGTGCCTGAGTGCGGCAGAACTCCCAGGTATCGGAGCAGGGAAGCCAGCTGCAGAGACGGAGCCGAGGCGCAGGCTCTCAGCTCGGGGTTGCCATAAACCGTGATCCGCGGCACAGCCGTGCCACTGCTCTTCCAGCAGGGACCCAACAAGCAGAAGATCCAGGGAGACTCCCCTTCCTCCCCTGGGAGGAGCAGCATGGAGGCTCACCACAGGGATCTGCTGGGTTTGGAGACTCCACACGGGGTCGGGTGCCAGAGATAGAAATGCTCGGTCACAGGTCGGATGAGCACGGAGTGTGGCCGGAGACCGGAGAGACAGGAGTGATTGACTGCTTTTCTCTGGGGGCGCACTGAGGAGCTGGGCCCCAAGTTCTCGGCTCCTCCGGGGCGGAGATTGGGCGGCCGCCGTTTTCACTCTCGGCCTCCAAGGCTGTACAGAAAGCTTGCAGGGAACAAAAGCTCCAGAGAGCAAACCCAAGCAGCTTACGTAGCCCAGACCGGGCAAGGACAGGGCAATTCCGCCTCCGGCAAAGACATTTGGGAACCACGGCAACAGGCCCCTCCCCCAGATGATCAGTGAGAACAGCCAGCCAAGACCAAGTTTACCAATCAATGAGAACGGCAGAACTCCAGCGCTAGAGGACTACTGCACATAGAATCCATGGCTTTTTTACCATGATTCTTTAGTCTCTCAAAGTTAATTTTTTTTACTGTCTTTTTTTTTTTATTTTTCTTTTTCCCTTTTTCAACCAACATCTTATCAATCCCTTTTTTAAAAAACATTTTTATTTTTCATTTTTAGAGTCATAGTCTATCCCTGCATAGTAGTTACCCTTATTTTTGGTATATATATATATAAGTTGTCCTCTCCTTAAAATTTTGAGATACAGTTTCTTCTAACAGATCAAAATATACCCTAAATCTCTAGTGTATTGCTTTGTTCTAGTCTCCTGTCTAATCACATTCTCTCCCTTTTTTTTCTTTTTTCTTTTTTTTAAATCCTCTTCTTTCTTTTTTCAAACAACTTCTTATCAATTCCTTTTATAAAATTTTTTATAA
>NW_023270433.1:38262425-38282884 GCF_011800145.1 Mirounga leonina | reverse complement strand
CAAAATACACCCAAAATCTAGTGTGTGGCACTGATCTATGCACCAGCGTGATCATATTTGATCATACTCTTTTTTTTTTTGGTTTTATTCTGTTTTTGTTTGTTTTTATCTTTTTCTTTTTCTTTTTTCTTTTCTTTTTCTTTCTTCTTTCTTTCCCTTTCTTTTCCCCTGTATTCAGGTCTTTTCTGATTTGTTTAGAGTATATTTTCTGGGGATGTTGTTACCCTGTTAGCATTTTGTTCTCTCATTCATCTATTCTCCTCTGGACAAAATGACAAGATGGAAAAAATCACCTCAACAAAAAGAACAAGAGGTAGTACCGACTGCCAGGGACCTACTCAATATGGACATTAGTACGAAGTCGGATCTAGAGTTCAGAATGCTGATTTTAAAGATACTAGCTGGGCTTGAAAAAAGCATGGAAGTTATTAGAGAAACGCTTTCTGGAGAAATAAAAGAACTAAAATCTAACCAAGTCAAAATGAAAAAGGCTATCAATGAGGTGCAATCAAAAATGGGGGCGCTAACTGCTAGGATAAATGAAGCAGAAGAGAGAATCAGTGACATAGAAGACTAAATGATGGGAAATAAAGAAGCTGAGAAAAAGAGAGAGAAACAACTACTGGATCATGAGGGCAGAATTCGAGAGATAAGCCATACCATAAGACGAAACAACATTAGAATAATTAGGATCCCAGAAGAAGAAGGAAGAGATAGAGGGGCAAAAGGTATATTGGAGCAAATTATAGCAGAGAACTTCCCTAATTTGGGGAAGGAAACAGGCATCAAAATCCAGGAAGCACAAAGAACCCCTCTCAAAATCAAGAAAAATAGGTCAGCACCCTGAAACATCTAGTAGTAAAACTTATAAGTCTCAGAGACAAAGAGAAAATCCTGAAAGCAGCTCAGGACAAGAGATCTGTAACCTACAATGGTAGAAACATTAGATTGGCAACAGACCTATCCACAGAGACCTGGCAGGCCAGAAAGGACTGGCAGGATATATTCAGAGCACTAAAAGAGAAAAATATGCAGCCAAGAATACTATATCCAGCTAGGCTGTCATTGAAAAGAGAAGGAGAGATAAAAAGCTTCCAGGACAAACAAAAACTAAAGGAATTTGCAAACACGAAACCAACCCTACAAGAAATCTTGAAAGGGGTCCTCTAAGCAAAGAGAGAGCCTAAAAGCAACATAGACCAGAAAGGAACACAGACAATACACAGTAACAGTCTCCTTACAGGCAATACAATGGCACTACATTCCTATCTTTCAATAGTTACCCTGAATGTAAATGGGCTAAATGCCCCAATCAAAAGACACAGGCTAACAGACTGGATTAAAAAACAAGACCCATCGATATGCTGTCTGCAAGAGACTCATTTTAGACCCAAAGACACCCCCAGATTGAAAGTGAAGGGGTGGTAAACCATTTACCATGTTAATGGACACCAAAAGAAAGCTGGGGAGGCAACCCTTATATCAGACAAATTAGATTTTAAACCAAAGACTGTAATAAGAGATGAGGAAGAACACTGTATCATACTTAAAGGGTCAATCCAACAAGAAGATCTTACAATTGTAAATATCTATGCCCCTAACATGGGAGCAGCCAATTATATAAGCCAATTAATAACAAAAGCAAAGAAACACGTCGACAACAATACAGTAATAGTGGGGGACTTTAACACCCCCCTCACTAAAATGGACAGATTGTCTAAGCTAAAGATCAACAAGGAAATAAAGACTTTAAAAGACTTTAAATTGGACCAAATGGACTTCACAGATATAGTCAGAACATTCCATCCCAAAGCAACAGAATACACATTCTTCTCTAGTGCCCATAGAACATTCTCCAGAATAGATCACATCCTAGGTCATAAATCAGGTCTCAACCAGTACCAAAAGATTGGGATCATTCCCTGCCTATTTTCAGACCACAGTGCTTTAAAACTAGAACTCAATCACAAGAGGAAAGCTGGAAAGAACTCAAATACATGGAGGCTAAAGAGCATCCTATTAAAGAATGAATGGGTCAACCAGGAAATTAAAGAAGAATTTAAAAAATTCATGGAAACCAATGAAAATGAAAACACAACTGTTCAAAATCTTTGGGATACAGCAAAGACAGTCCTAAGAGGAAAGTATATAGCAATACAAGCCTTTCTCAAGAAACAAGAAAGGTCTCAAGTATACAACCTAACCCTACACCTAAAGAAGCTGGAGAAAGAACAGCAAATAAAGCCTAAACCCAGCAGGAGAAGAGAAGTAATAAAGATCAGAGCAGAAATCAATGAAATAGAAACCAAAAGAACAGTAGAACAGATCAATGAAACTAGGAGCTGGTTCTTTGAAAGAATTAACAAGATGGATAAACCCCTAGCCAGACTTATCAAAAAGAAAAGAGAAATGACCCAAATCAACAAAATCATGAATGAAAGAGAGATCACAACCAGCACCAAAGAAATACAAACAATTATAAGAACATATTATGAGCAACTCTATGCCAGCAAATTAGATAACCTGGAAGAAATGGATGCATTCCTAGAGATGTATCAACTACCAAAACTGAACCAGGAAGAAATAGAAAACCTGAACCTTATACGCGAACAATGAATCATGGAACACTACATCAAAAACTAATGATGTAATGTATGGTGATTAACATAATAAAAAAAAATAAAGTGCTTGAATTTCTTAGTCTTTAAAAAAAAAGTTCCCTTCTATTCTTGCTTTGTTGAGTATTGTCAAATGTTTTTTTCCAAATTTACTGCAGTGATAGTGATCATGTGATTTTTGTCTTAATTTCTATAAATATAGTGCATTATATTGATTGATTTTAGATGTCTAACCAACTTTTCGTTAGTGAAACAAATCCCACTTGGTCATGTTCTATCATTTGTTTTGTGTTTGGTGCACTAGGTTTATTAATCTTCTGAGGATTTTTGTGTTGTTGTTCATTATGGAACTTTATTGGCAGTTTTATTTCTTATAATGATATCAGTGTAATAATGGCTTCATGGAATGAGTTGGCAAGTGATTTTTTCCTCTTTCTTCATAAAGTTCTTCAAGAGTTTCTGATAAATTAATGTTAATATTTCTTTTTTGTGTATTTCTATAACACAAGATATTTTAATTTTTTAATTTTTTGCTTTTTACTACCTTAATATTTCTTTAAACGTTTTCTTTTTTTCTTTAAGAATTTAACAGTGTAGCTATCTGGTCCTGGACACTTATTCATGGGATTACTCTTTTTAATTACTAATCCAATCTCTTGTTATAAGTCTAATTAGATTTTATATTTCTTCCTGGGTTAGTTTTGGTGGTTTTTCTCTTTTTAGGAATTCGACTATTTCATGTAGGTTATCTAATTCGTTGGCATAAAGTTGTTCATGGTGATCTTTTATAATCCTTTTTATTTCTGTAAAGTTGGTGAAGATGTCTCATCTTTCATTATTGTATTTATTCATTATTCATTGAGTAATTTGATTCTTTTCTTCCATAACCAGTGTAGTTAAATTATGTCAATCCTATAGATCTTTTCAGAGAATTGACTTTTGGTTTTATTGATCTTTGCTATTATTTTTCTATTCTCTATTTCATTTATTTCCACTACATATCATCTTTATAATTTCCTTCCTTCTGCTTACTTTGGGTTTCATTTTTTTTTTTAAGATCTTATTTATTTATTTGACAGAGAGAGACAGTGGAAGAGGGAACCCAAGCAGGGGGAGTGGGAGAGGGAGAAGAAGGCTTCCCGCTGAGCAGGGAGCCCGATGTGGGGCTCGATCCCAGGACCCTGGGATCATGACCTGAGCCAAAGGCAGACGCTTAATGACTGAGCCACCCAGGCGCCCCAAGTTTCATTTTTTTTTTCTGGTTTAATAAAGTGGAAGATTTGGTTATTTGAGATTTCAAATATTTCTCCTGTTTCTTTCTCTCTTTCTCCTCTAGTATCTCCATTATGCCATTATGCATCTGTTATACCTTTTGTAGTTGTCCCACGATCCTTTGATATTCTGTTCTGATTTTTTTCAGTATTTGTTCTCTTTGCTTTTTGGTTTTTGAGGATTCTATTCTAGATCAGAGATTCTTTCCTTAGCTGTACCCCATCTACAAACAATCCATCAAAGGCATTCTTCATTTTTGTTATAGTGTATTTTATCTATTGACTTTCTTTTTATTTTTCTTTAGGATTTTCATCTCTCTATTTACGTTGACCATCTATTCTTACATGCTGTCTATCCATTTAGCGCTCTTAACATATGAATTATAATTGTTTTAAATTTGTGGTCTTATAGTTCCAATGTCCCTGTTATGTCTGGTTCTGATGTTTTCTCTGTCCCTTCAAATTGTGTTTTTTTCTGATATCCAAACATAATGTACTGGCTAAGAAGAACTGTAAGTAGTCCTTTCATAATGTTGCGGGGAGGTGTAGAGGGAGGGGATGCATTCTCTAGCCCTATAAATAGGCCTCAGGCTTTTAATGATCTTCTGCCTCTGGACTGTGAACTTCACAAGTGATTTTTTCCCCCCTTTGGGTGGGATAGGATGGTGAGAGTGGGCTGGAGTTGGGTATTTCCCTTCCCCTAGTCAGTTAGGCTCTGAAAATACCTCATCAGGTCAGGCTATGGTGAACTCCTGTCCCCTCAGGACAGGCCTTGTTAAGAAAAACCCAGTGCTCTGTCTTTCAAGATGGTTCCTTCCCCGCTCCCCTTGCTGGAAGCATGAGGGGATTATTTTTTTCTCATACTTAACTGTTGGAACCTGCCCAAGATCCTAGAGGTAAAGCCCAGGTGTCACCCCTCAGATTTGGTCCTTCTGGCGTCTTTTACAATCACTTGTCCACACGGAACCTCCATCAGTCCATTTCCAGTCAGGTTTCCTACCTCAGCCCTGGTTCTGGTGACAGTTGTGCACGTGAACTGTGACTCTCCATATTTGCCTGTCTGGGGGGCAGCAGTTTCCCCTGTGTCTTCCCTCTCTTCCAGATCCAAGAACAGCTGTTTATTTTTCAGTCTGTTCAGTTTCTTACTTCTTGTTGTTACTTCCAAACTACTGACATATGGAACTAGAAACAAGAAGTCCCCCTTTAGTTCCTAAATGTGGTTTGCTTTAGTTCTTTGCAGATATTGAAAAGAGCTGATGTCATTTTTTTTCCTGATAATTCCTCCAAATAGGCTTCCTCAGAGATAGTTTCTATTGACTATTTTTTTTTCCTGTGTGTGAGCCTTGCTTTCCTGTTTCTTTGTGCTTTTTCATTCTTTCCTTTCTTTCTTTCTTTCTTTCTTTCTTTCTTTCTTTCTTTCTTTCTTTCTTTCTTTCTTCTTTTTTTTTGAAACAGGACATTGTGAATAATGCAACGTTGTGATCCTGGAAATCTGATTTCCCTTCTCCTTAGGGTTTTGGTTATTGTTGTTAACATTCTTTTAGTGACTGCTCAGCTAATTCTTAAAATTCAATATTCTTCCTCATGTGTGTTCATGGATCATCTTAGCTTTCACTTGCTGCTTGCCCTGGCCTTTGAGGGTGGCCAGAGGTGAGAGCTGAGGGGCTTTGCGTGTTATCCCTGGGCATGCACTTAGCCTTACCATGCACTTAGCCTTACCCTTGCAAGTGGACTTCTGTATCTCCTGGGAAAAATCAGAGCTTTTCAAAAGTCCCCTGTGTATTCTCATTCACCAGTGTTTTGTTTTAAATTCTCTGGTAAGACATTTGTTTGACCTGACTGGTTTTACCACCTCAGGCTGTTGTGATTTTAACAGATGCCACTGATTGTTTTTGACAAATGCCATGGGGATTGGACTGTTTACACTAAGCAAATTCTGAGTCAGGTCAAAAAAAAGTCCTGTGAATGGGATTTTTTTTCCGGGATCTTCCAGGCAGCTCAAATAGTAACTATTCTCTGTGGTGGGGCTTTTGGGGAAGGCTTCTGGAGCTTTGGGGGAATACCCAACTCCAACCTGTTCTTCTCCCTCTAGAGGCTGCTAGATAAGAATTGAAACATACACCAAAAATGCTTACTCCTCCAGAGTCACTCCGGGATACCTCAGCGTCCTCCAGATGGATAATGCCTCAAAGCCTCATAGAAACAGAATGTGCTAGTAGTCCTACCTAGTGGCCAGGCTATAGTCACTTTATCCTGTGTCTACACACCTTTTGTGCCCCATGCTAACCAGCCCCTACTCACACTACTCCTTTCTCAAAACTCTTGTCATCAAAAGTAGTGCCCGATTTTCAAGAAACTATCACCCTTAGAATTATTGCATCCAATTGACTTATTACTTACAGGTCAATGCATTAGTAGTGGTGGGCAAATTGCCATTGTCTAAAAAGCTTTGGCTATTGTTGATAATGCTACTATAAATATCAGGGTGCGTGTATTCCTTTGAATCTGTATTTTTCTATCCTTTGGGTAAATAATTAGTAGTGCAGTTGCTGGATTGCAAGTTAGTTCTATTTTTAACTTTTTGAAGAACCTCCATACTGTTTACTCCATACACCTCCAACACCTGTTTGGCTAAAAAGACATGAGTAAACATTTTTCCAAAGAAGACATACAAATGGCTAACAGACACTTGGAAAGGTGCTCAACATCACTCATCATCAGGGAAATACAAATCCAAACCACAATGAGATACCATCTCACACCTGTCAGGATGGCTAAAATTAAAAACATAAGAAACAACAGGTGTTGGTGAGGTTGTGGAGAAAGGGGAGCCCTCTTGCACTGTTGGTGGAAATGCAAACTGGTGCAGCCATTCTGGAAAATAGTATGGAGGTTCTCTGATGTTTATAGCAGCATTATCAACATTATCAACAATAGCTAAACCATAAGAGAGAGCCCAAATGTGCACTGACTGATGAATGGATAGAGATGTGGTATATGTGTGTGTGTGTGTGTGGTGTGTGTGTATGTGTATATATATGTATATATATACACACACAATGGAATTTTACTCAGCCATCAAAAAGAATGAAATCTTGCCATTTGCAACGACATGGATGGAGCAAGAGTGTATTATGCTAAGTGAAATATGTTAGTCAGAGAAAGACAAATACCATATGATCTCGACTCATATGTGGAATTTAAAAAAACAGAGGATCATAGGGGAAGGGGAAAAAGAAAAAAAGGGGGAAAGGAAACCAGCCAAAAGAGATTCTTAAGGATAGAGAACAAATTGAGGGTTGATGGAGGGGAGTGGGTGGAGGATGGGCTAGATGGGTGATGGTCATTAAGGAGGGCACTTGTTATGATGAGCACTGAGCGTTGTATCTAAGTGATGAGTCACTCAATTCTACTCCAGAAACCAGTATTGCACTGTATGTCAACTACCTAAAATTTAAATTAAAAAAAAAAAAAGAAGACATACAAATGGCCAATAGCTACATGACCACTTGCTCAAGATGATTATCAGTGGGGGCACCTGGGTGGCTCAGTCAGTTAAGGGTCTCTCTTTGACTCAGGTCATGATCTCAGGGGCCTGGGATTGAGCCCCACGTCAGGGCCCATGCTCAGTGGGGGTCTGCTTGACCCTCCCCCTGCACATTTCTCCCCACTCGTGGGCTCTCTTTCTCTCACATAAATAAATAAATAAGTAAAATCTTTAAAAAAATATCATTAATCATTAGGGAAGTACAGATCAAACCTACAATGAGATGTCACCTCATACCTTTTAAGATAGATGTTATCAGGAATCAAATAAAAAAGGTAAGTGTCAGGGAGGACTGGAGAGATTGGAACTCTTGTGCACTGTTGGTGGGAATATAAACGGTTGAAGCCACTGAGGGAAACAGTATGGGGTTTTCTCAAAAAATTAAAAATGGTACTACTATGTATATGATCTGGCAATCCCACTTCTGAGTAGATATGCAAAATAATTGAAATGAAGATCTCAGCAAGAAATGAATTTAATTTCCTGAAGAGACTGGATATAATTCCCTGAGTTACCAGGTTACCAGCGTGGAAAGATACTCTTTAGAGAGAAGCCACGGGAGCCAATAAAATACTGTGTTTTTCAAGAACCAGTATGTAGCTGAGTAGGACGTTTGTCATGAGTAATGTGGATGACAAAGGAAGAAAAAATTTCTTTTTTTTTTATTATGTTATGTTAATCACCATACATTACATCATTAGTTTTTGATGTAGTGTTCCAGGATTCATTGTTCGCTTAACACCCAGTGCTCCATTCAGTACGTGCCCTCTTTAATAGCCATTACCAGGCTAACCCATCCCCCCACCCCCCTCCCCTCTAGAACCCTCAGTTTGTTTTTCAGAGTCCATAATTTCTCATGGTTCGTCTCCCCCTCCGATTTGCCCCCCTTCAGTTTTCCCTTCCTACTATCTTCTTTTTTTTTAACCTATAATGTATTATTTGTTTCAGAGGTACAGGTCTGTGATTCATCAGTCTTACACAATTCACAGCGCTCACCATAGCACATACCCTCCCCAATGTCAATCACCCAGCCACCCCATCCCTCCCACCCACCCCCACTCCAGCAACCCTCAGTTTGTTTCCTGAGATTAAGAATTCCTCATATCAGTGAGGTCATATGATACATGTCGTTCTCTGATTGACTTATTTCACTCAGCATAATACCCTCCAGTTCCATCCACATCATTGCAAATGGCAAGATTTCATTCCTTTTGATGGCTGCATAATATTCCATTATATATATATACCACATCTTCTTTATCCATTCATCTGTCAATGGACATCTTGGCTCTTTCCATAGTTTGGCTATTGTGGACATTGCTGCTATAAACATCGGGGTGCATGTACCCCTTCGGATCACTACAAATTTATCTTTGGGGTAAATACAGAAGGGAACTTCTTCAACCTGCTAAAGGACTGGAGTTTCTGGCCAGGGCGATTAGGTGAGTAAAAGACAGAAACGACATCTAGATTCAAAAGGAAGAAGTAAAACTATCTGTTTTGCAGATAATATGATCTTGTGCATAGAAACTCATAAGAAAGCTGCAAAAAAATCATGAGAACTATTGAAGGAGTTCAGAAAATTTGCAAGATATAAGATCAATATGCAAAAATCAATGTTATGTCTACACCCTCGCAATGATTTGCAGGAACTGGTACAAATAATTCCATTTGCAATAGCACCAAGAATAAAAAACTTGGGAACAAATTTAATAGAAGAAGTACAAAACTAGTACATTGAAAATGACAAAGCATTGTTGAAAAAAATGAAGACTTAAATAAATGGGAAGACTTTTCACAGTTACGAATTGAAGGACTTAGTAAAGTTAAAATGGCAATGTTCCCAAATTGATCAAAAGATTCAACCGAATTGCTACAAAAATCCCTGCTGATTCTTTTTCAGAAATTGACATGATGATCCTAAAATTTACTACTACTCTAAGAATTTTTGCATGGCCATTCATTGGAGAACCTCATTGGCAGCTTTATTTCTTGCAGTGTATTTATCTGGTTTTGATATATCATAAAATTCACCCTTTTAACGTGTATAATTTGGTGACTTGTAGTATGTTCACACACATGTGCAAACATGAACATTATCTACATTCAGACCCTTGTCACCACCCCAGAAAGGAATGCTGTCATCCATCAGCAGCTACTCCCCACCCACTTTTGTTTTTCCCTACAATCTACTTTATGATATATAAATTATATCTCAATAAAGCTGTTATTACTTAAAGGGTGCACACACCCAGCCCATAAGAATATATACACATTCATTACAGTCCATACGAATGCACACATGTAACAAACACCAGAATGTTTTTTATAACATTAGTTATGGCCAAAACAAAACAAAACAAAATCCTGGAGAAAAAGGGACCTACTCAAGAACTGGAAAATTATGGAATAAATTGTAGCACATCCATTCCACGAAAATTAAGCACCCATAAAACAACAGTGTGTTAAAATATCACTTGGGGTTTCTGTCATCAGGGTAAAGTGGATAAAGCTAGATATAGAAAAATATATGTGGTATAACCCCATTTTTATAAATAAATAATGAAGTTTACCAAATGTGTGTATCTGTGTATGGTATTTATGTATGACTACATGGCATTGAAGAAAGGTTGTGAACTGCTAGTCACCTGGGAAACGGGAAGAGACAGGTTAGATATGCCAAGAAAAAAGTTGCCCTTCATATAACTCCATGGATGATATGATTCCATGCATATATGTAAAATTATGTATATTCATAGAGATATATATTAGAGGACAACCAGCAAAATACGAATGCACTGTTTCAAGATATTCAGATTCCAGGATATTTTGATTTTTGTACTGTTCAATTCATCTTTACGACTGATTTGTTATCAAAAGTCAGAATTAAAAATGATTCAACCATTTTCTCAATGAAAGTAAACAAAAATTATCCATTTGAATATATCCCTAATGCATCGACTTATACAGGATTAGCCTCCTTAACACAACTGGTAAAAGGACAGAGCAGTATTATAAATACTTTGTGTTACATAGGCCTCCGTGTCCAACCATCATCTTTCCACATTCGGCATATAGTTTCACATCTTAGAGTACTGTTTACTCAGTTATAACTGAATATAATGAAAAGATGGTTCTGATGTCATGATATAGAATATTCCAAATGTGGGGGCACCCAGGGGGCTCAGTTGGTTAAGCATCTGACTCTTGATCTCACTCAATCTCAGGTCAGGTCTTGATCTCACAGTCGTTAGTTCAAGCTCCACATTGGTCTCCATGCTGGATGTGGAGCCTACTTTATTTTTTTTTTTAATTTTATTTATTTGACAGAGAGAGACACAGCGAAAGAGGGAACACAAGCCGGGGGAGTGGGAGAGGGAGAAGCAGGCCTCCCGCGGAGTAGGAAGCCTGATGCAGGGCTTAATCCCAGGACCCTGAGATCATGACCTGAGCCAAAGGCAGATGCTTAACGACCGACTGAGCCACCCAGGCTCCCCTGTGGAGCCTACTTTAAAATATATATATACATATATTCCAAGTGTGTAGTATTATGCTTTGCAAGAGATATATTAAAATGAGTTGCTTGGGGCGCCTGGATGGCTCAGTCATAAAGCATCCACCTTCAGCTCAGGTCATGATCCCAGGGTCCTGGGATCGAGCCCTGCATCGGGCTCCCTGTTCGGCGGGAAGCCTGCTTCTCTCTCTCCCACTCCCCCTGCTTGTGTTCCCTCTCTCGCTGTGTCTCTCTGTCAAATAAATAAACAAAATCTTTAAGAAATAAAATAAAATAAAAATGAGTTGCTTTTCCATGCATAACTTCATGTTAAAAGTTAAAATCTCTAGCAATTTAATCTAGTATTTTCTTTGTCTTTCAAATCCAGTAAGTTAGGATCTTGACTTGAAGTTTTTAGTATGGTTAAGTTACTCTACTCACATATAAACTAATGAAACCATCAAAATGTTTATTACATGAAGAAAAAAAAAATTCTTTCTCAAAAATTTTTGCAAATATACTTATTTACCCAAATAAGTGTATTGTCAGTTTGCTTTTAGTGATGTTAAGCAGAATAATCCTTTAACCCTGGAATCAAAAGTACCACAAAGGACAAAATGTATTTGCTCTTTACAGGGTGAGTTAGGGTTTCTGGAGAGTCAGTTTAATGTTATTATGTTTCCAAGGAAATCAGTGGGTTACAGGTTAGATTAGACAGAAATAGAGGTCAACACTGGCTAAAGCAGTCAATATATGGCATCAGTGCCTTAGGGACCTGGAGGTTGCACACATTGTAGGAATGGGATTCTAGAAAAGACAGAACATATTATACTAAATATGTGTTAAAATTCTACACTCAGTAGAACTATGATTATGATTTTTAAAGTCCAACCTTCACTTTTAATCAACTCTGTAACATCTGATGATACATTTTTTTTTTTTTAAAGATTCTATTTATTTATTCATTAGAGACAGAGAGAGAGAGAGGCAGAGGGAGAAGCAGGCTCCCAAGGAGGAGGGAGCCCGATGCGGGACTCGATCCCAGGACCCCGGGATCATGACCTGAGCCGAAGGCAGACGCTTAACGACTGAGCCACCCAGGCGCCCCTGATGATACACTTTTAAAGTACCCAATGGTAGTGGGCCTCTGACCTTTATGATTCAGCTAAACAATACCTCACACCCTTCTTTGGGACCCCGTGTCTGTGCTCCTTTGCACTCTGCAAATCCCCCTCTACTACTGTTTGATATTTTTATGTTGCAGATGTTTAAACTATAGTGCCAATTTGTATTTATACTTCACTGGAAGAGCTCCAAGGGCAGAGACCTCTTTTTGTTTTTACTTTTGAGATCCTTTTACTTACTATAGTGCTTGTGTCATATAATAAAGTAATAAATAGTAGCCAAGTTTATGAATTAACTTATTACATATATACAAATTAATGAACCTATATACAAAATAAAGAAGGAAGGGATAAACAAATTAATGAATACTTGTCAAACTATAATTAGGACACAGTTTTAAACACATTATATGGAAAAGAGAGCAGGATGGCCATAGAGTGAACAAAAGATAAATATAATTACCATTTCTGTACTAGTTTCTTTTTTTTAAGATTTTATTTATTTATTTATAAGAGAGAGAAAGAGAGTGGGATCTGGGGGAGAAGCAGAGGGAAAGGGACAAGCAGACTCCATGCTGCACAGTGAGCCCAATGCGGGGCTCCATCCCACAGTCCCAAGATTCCGAGATCACAACCTGAGCTGAAACCAAGAGTTGGACGCCTCAAGTGACTGAGCCACCCAGGCACCCCTCTCTGGGCTGATGTCTAAGGAGACTTTGAGAACAGGTAGGACAGCATGATGAGATGGGTATATTCACTCTGAAAAGAAGAAGGAATACTTGAAAACCTAACTGCTGATATTTTATCAGTAAGCCATAATTGCCCCAATCTGAACATCCCTCCCCACAAAACACATACACACAGTCATCAACTTCATTTCGGAGCTGCACAGAAGTGAAGGCAGTGTGTCCTCAATGTTAATGGGAAGAGAACAATTCCACTTGATACTTTTACATGAGAAAATAAAAAATATATACAGTCATTCTGTTACAAGACATTGCTTTGACAACCACCCACTTAGACACCATTTAGTGCTTGTATTTAACACAATTGAAACAATATTGAACATCAATTCATGCAGAGAGAATGGGGGAAAATGAAGAGGGGACTTGAAAATGGGTTGCCTATATTTATATTACTGTAACATCTTTTTTTTGCTACAAAACATTATTACAAATAAATATTATTTATAAAACTCCCCTCATTAAAAGAATATATATACATATATTTATACAATATAAATTATTAGAAATATAATTTAGAATTAGAATATAATTAGAAGTTATTCAAACTAAAATAACTATACATTTATTTTGGATATGATTGGGGATAAAAAGAAAATTAGTGTCATGGTTATTTGGATAAGCATGTGTTTCATAATTAGCTATTTGGTAAACCCTCTTTTGAGTCAGCAAGTTTAGATCTTATTCAGGGTCACAGTTTGGACTGGTCTCCTTGTCATTAGTTGACTCGCAACCTTGGAATTTGGTCCCTTCCAGATCTTTCCATGGTGAGGGAGACAACCGAGGCTATGCTTGGTTCCCGAGGGAGCCAATGTCCACATTATCTAGACTTCAGCTAACCTCTTTACTGTACTTCAGCTTGTCTCAATTTGACCAACTGCGTTAGTTCTCATTTACCCTTGACCATGTCTCAATGAATTAAAAAATGCAATCTTACCCTATCATAAACACAAGCCCGAACCGTGGTGTGTCTATGATTATCAGGGTCGTTAAAAATGAAAAGCATGTCGCAATGACAACAGTTCATTTTGACAGGTCTTCTGCCTTTGCAAAGACATAGATCATCTGTTTGTTTTGTTGTATCTGTTAGATCTCTGAGGTGCCAAATTACTAGAAGTACATTTTCCTGCTATGTTCTTTGCCAGTGATTCTAAGTTTTTCTCTCATGATAAAGAATCTGAAATTACCATGTGTCTTATAATTAATATCCAAATAACCCCTCCAGAATGTGTTATTAATTTGATCAGTTGCCTTTTGATCTTTACCATTTAGGTTGAAGGAAGAATACTAATTTAAAAAACAGAAAAAGATGAAGCATCTATCCCAGGTATCTAATGAGTTAATGATTACAAATGCCTTGCTCCCTGTAGTACTCTCTGATAATGTAAAATATCAATTACAAAACAATTTCCTATAACTGAAAACTTATTTATTTAAAAATACATTTTTAATATTATATTTAGACATATCTATGTCTGTCTACTGATTCAACTAAAACAGTTTTCATTAATCATAGGCAGAGTATGCAGATAAAACATGAACAAAATAGAAAAAAATTCCTTAAACTCAAATTGTATTTGTGGTCACTAAGCCTCTCCAAACATCCTAAAAGTGCTGCTTCCATAAGCAAACAGAGGCACATGGCCAAAAAATATCCAGTAGTTGAGAGATGAGCTCAAAAGCACAGTCAAGAGGATTAAAGTTTTTAAAAACCTAAGTTTCCAGGGCACTCTTAGGTTAGATCCGCTTTTGTAACGTGGAAGGTTCATAAGGGACTTCCCAGGAAAATCTCATTTCACACGTTTTATGTCAGAAGTTGAGCTGTTTGCAGCCTGAACCTCCCTACATGAAGTAGCATCAGGCCAGCCAAGGACAGCATGTTCTGTCACTTGGACGACTGAAATGGCCTCCTGCCTTTCTTCCCCTCCATCCAGAAGCCCCATCCCAGCCCAAATTATTCTCCATTTTCCATCCATAGCGGTCTATCCAAACCCCATGTTAACTACATTATTCTTATGCTTGATGTTCTTCAGTAAATTCCCACAGACTCTGGGATAAAATCTAAACTCACTAAAATTGCTTATAAGAAAGACTGTCAGCAGACAGGTCTTGGCTACCGCAAATTTCATCTGTCCTGAAATGTACTCTATCTCTCCTCCAAGGACTTTGTGCAGATTTTTTTATTCTAGTCTTCCTTACTAATTCTACCTATCATCAGGTTCCTGACTCTGAACCTTATCCTGATGAGGCAAAGGTTAATCCCTCTGGCAAATGCTCCAACAAAGCCCTACATTTCGGCTTTATGACATCCATGGCTATACTAAGAGCTTATTAGTTTTTCTAACTAAAATAGACATTCATGGGAATAGGAAAAAAAAATCTCTGCATTATTCACTGATATATCATCATGGGCTAGCATAGTGTTGACACATACGAGGTGGATGATAAATGTTTGGTAAACAAGTGAAAGAAAGCTCAGACTGAGATTTTCCTGCCAATAAAATTCTGCTAACAAGTATCTTGAAGTCATCAATCAATCCAAAGAAAGAAATGTCCAGCATTCAAAGTTCTCCAAAAGACTAATATGATTGAATCTAAAACTGCCATTAACACCAAAGACTCACTGAAACAAGACAGAGGTACAATGTATTAAAATAAAATCAAATGAAATCATACAAATGAAACTGTGTGACCAAACCAACATAAGTTTGCTCCTTGGTGAGTCACAAACTGCATCAAGCTGAGTTGTCATACAAAGAAACTTTTATTTGAAGCAAATAAGGAGTTCACGAAAATTGGTTTCCAAAGCCATGACTCTCCAAGAGAGGGTGAACGGATTCCTTTTGTTTAGGGTTAGGATGAATATTTACATAGCGAAGCCCTGTCATCATATGTAGAAGCGGGCCTAAGGTCGTACATGTGCCTTAAGGAAACATGCCTATACACACATGCTATGTTATGTATATTAGGCTGAGGCTCCTCCCTGGGTGGAGATTTTAGTATTAAAATGAGGTAAAGGTGATTGTAGGTCATTCCAGAGGTCACTCCATGGTCCATCTGTGCAAATGAGAGTCAGGTGTAGCTCAAACGGTTTGGGTGGTCTGGCCAGAGGGAGACTTTGTCAGGGCAGTTGCCATCACCTGGGGGATGGTTTTGGGTTTCATTTGTCTGAGTTAAGGGGAAAGCTGGAAAGAAGAACTTAGAGAAAACTGTAAGACGAAGGTGAGTACAAGCAGGTAGGCAGTGAAGGCCAGGTCCCAGGGTCTAGCTGATGACAGATGCGTGATAGACTTAATATACATTCAAGACTAATAGGTAAGCGGAGCAAGATGGCGGAGGAGTAGGAGACCTGGATTTCATCTCCTCTCAGGAATTCAGCTGGAGAGGGATCAAACCATTCTGAACACCTACAAACTCAACAGGAGATCGAAGAAAAGAAGAGCAACAACTCTCTCATCAGAAAAGCGACCACTTTCTGGAAGGTAGGACGTGCGGAGAAGTGAATCCGAGGCGATATTCGGGAGGATAGACGGCGGGGGAGGGGCCTCCGTCGGCCGCTTCTGGCAAGTGATAGAGCCGCGGAGCACAAAATCGGAACTTTTAAAAGTCTGCTCCGCTGAGGGACGTCACTCCGGTGGCTAAGCGGGGGGTGGAACCCTCCGGGACAGTGTGGTCTCAGGACCCTCGGGGTCACAGAAAGACCGGGGGTGCCTGAGTGCGGCAGAGCTCCCAGGTAACGGAGCAGGGAAGCCGGCTGCAGAGGCGGAGCCCAGGCGCGGGATCTCAGCTCGGGGTTGCCATAAACCGTGATCCGTGGCACAGTCGGGGCCCTGCTCCTCCAGCAGGGACCCAACAAGCGGCAGATCCGGGGAGACTCACCTTCCTCCCCCGGGAGGAGCCGCGCGGGAGTGCACCGCAGGGATCTGCTGGGTTTGGAGACTGCACGCTGGGTCGGGTGCCAGAGATAGAAACGCGCGGTCACAGGCCGGGTGAGCACGGAGTGCGGCAGGAGACAGGGAGACGGGAGTGACTGACGGCTTTTCTCTGGGGGCACATTGAGGAGCGGGGCCCCGAGTTCTCAGCTCCTCTGGGGTGGAGATTGGGAGGCCGCCATTTTCACTCTCTGCCTCCAAAGCTGTAGGGAAAGCTCGCAGGGAACAAAAGCCCCGGAGAGCAAACCCGAGCAGATTACTTAGCTGGGAGGGGGCAAGGGCGGGGCAATTCCGCCTCCGGCAGAGACATTTGGAAACCACGGCAACAGGCCCCTCCCCAGAAGACCAGCGAGAACAGCCAGCCAAGACCAAGTTTACCGATCAATGAGAACGGCAGAACTCCAGTGCTAGGGGAATACTGCACATAGAATTCACGGCTTTTTCACCATGATTCTTTAGTCTTTCAAAGTTAATTTTTTTTAACTGTCTTTTTTTCTTTTCTTTTTGAGTTTTTCTTTTTCCCTTTTTCAACCAACATCTTATCAATCCCTTTTTTTAAAAGAAACATTTTTATTTTTCATTTTTAGAGTCATATTCTATCCCTTCATTGTAGTTACCCGTATTTTTGGCTTATATATATAAGTTGTTCTCTCTTTAAAATTTTGAGATAGTTTCTTCTAACAAATTAAAATATACCCTAAATCTCTAGTATATGGTGTTTTCTATTCCCCTGCCTGATCACATCCTCTCCCTTTTTTTTTCTTTTTTCTTTTTTTAAATCCTCTTCTTTCTTTTTTCAAACAACTTCTTATCAATTCCTTTTATAAAATTTTTTTATAATTTCCATCTTTACAGTCATATTCCATCCCTTCATCATATCAATCCTTATTTTTGTACATATATAAGTTTTTCTTTCTTTAAAAATTTTGGGAGGCACTTTCTTCTAAAAGACCAAAATACACCACAAATCTAGTGTGTGGCACTGATCTATATACCATAAAAATCATATTTGATCACATTCTGGTTTTTTTGTTGTTGTTTTGTTTTGTTTGTTTTTGTTTTTATCTTTATCTTTTTCTTTTTCTTTTTCTTCTTTTTCTTTTTCTTTTTTCTCTCTTTCCCTTTCTTTTCCCACTGCTTCAGGTCTTTTCTGATTTGTTTAGAGTATATTTTCTGGGGACGTGGTTATTCTGCTAGCACTTTGTTCTCTCATTAATCTATTCTCCTCTGCCCAAAATGACAAGATGGAAAAAATCACCTCAACAAAAAGAACAAGAGGTAGTACCGACGGCCAGGGACCTACTCAATGTGGACATTAGTATGATGTCAGATCTAGAGTTCAGAATCCCTTTAAAGATACTAGCTGGGGGCGCCTGGGTGGCTCAGTTGGTTAAGCGACTGCCTTCGGCTCAGGTCATGATCCTGGAGTCCAGGGATCGAGTCCCACATCGGGCTCCCTGCTGAGCAGGGAGTCTGCTTCTCCCTCTGACCCTCCCCCCTCTCATGCTCTCTCTATCTCATTCTCTCTCTCAAATAAATAAATAAAATTAAAAAAAAAAAGATACTAGCTGGGCTTGAAAAAAATATGGAAGTTATTAGAGAAACCCTTTCTGGAGAAGTAAAAGAACTAAAATCCAACCAAGTAGAAATCAAAAAGGCTATTAATGAGGTGCAATCAAAAATGTGGGTGCTAACTGCTAGAATAAATGAGGCAGAAGAGAGAATCAGTAATATAGAAGATGAAATGATGGAAAATAAAGAAGCTGAGAAAAAGAGAGATAAACAACTACTGGATCACGAGGGCAGAATTCGAGAGATAAGCGATACCATAAGATGAAACAACATTAGAATAATTGGGATCCCAGAAGAAGAAGAAAGAGAGAGAGGGGCAGAAGGTATAATGGAGCAAATTACAGCAGAGAACTTCCCTAATTTGGGGAAGGAAACAGGCATCAAAATCCAGGGAGCACAGAGAATCCCTCTCAAAATCAATAAAAATAGGTCAACACCCCGACATCTAATAGTAAAACTTACGAGTCTCATAGACAAAGAGCAAATCCTGAAAGCAGCTCAGGAGAAGAGATCTGTAACCTACAATGGTAGAAACATTAGACTGGCAACAGACCTATCCACAGAGACCTGGCAGGCCAGAAAGGACTGGCAGGATATATTCAGAGCACTAAATGAGAAAAATATGCAGCCAAGAATACTATATCCAGCTAGGCTGTCATTGAAAATTGATGGAGAGATAAAAAGCTTCTAGGACAAACAAAAACTAAAGGAATTTGCAAGCACAAAACCAGCCCTACAGGAAATCTTGAAAGGGATCCTCTAAGCAAAAAGAGACCCTAAAAGCAACATAGACCAGAAAGGAACACAGACAATATACGGTAACAGTCACCTTACAGGCAATACAATGGCACTAAATTCCTATCTTTCAATAGTTACCCTGAATGTAAATGGGCTAAATGCCCCAATGAAAAGACACAGGCTATCAGACTGGATTAAAAAACAAGACCCATCGATATGCTGTCTGCAAGAGACTCATTTTAGAACCAAAGACACCCCCAGATTAAAAGTGAGGAGGTGGAAAACCATTTACCATGCTAATGGACACCAAAAGAAAGCTGGGGTGGCAATCCTTATATCAGACAAATTAGATTTTAAACCAAAGACTGTAATAAGAGATGAGGAAGGACATTATATCCTACTTAAAGGATCTATCCAACAAGAAGATCTAACAATTGTAAATATCTATGCCCCTATCATGCAAGCAGCCAATTATATAAGGCAATTAATAACAAAAGCAAAGAAACACATCGACAACAATACAATAATAGTGGGGGATTTTAACACCCCCCTCACTGAAATGGACAGATCATCTAAGCAGAAGATCAACAAGGAAATAAAGACTTTAAATGACACACTGGACCAAATGGACTTCACAGACATATTCAGAACATTCCATCCCAAAGCAACGGAATACACATTCTTCTCTAGTGCCCATGGAACATTCTCCAGAATAGATCACATCCTAGGTCATAAATCAGGTCTCAACCGGCACCAAAAGATTGGGATCATTCCCTGCCTATTTTCAGACCACAATGCTTTGAAACTAGAACTCAATCACAAGAGGAAAGTCAGAAAGAACTCACATACATGGAGGCTAAAGAGCATCCCATTGAAGAATGAATGGGTCAACCAGGAAATTAAAGAAGAATTAAAAAAATACATGGAAACCAATGAAAATGGAAACACAACTATTCAAAATCTTTGGGATGCAGCAAAGGCAGTCCTAAGAGGAAAGTATATAGCAATACAAGCCTTTCTCAAGAAACAAGAAAGGTCTCAAGTACACAACCTAACCCTACACCTAAAGGAGCTGGAGAAAGAACAGCAAATAAAGCCTAAACCCAGCAGGAGAAGAGAAATAATAAAGATCAGAGCAGAAATCAATGAAATAGAAACTAAAAGAACAGCAGAACAGATCAATGAAACTAGGAGCTGGTTCTTTGAAAGAATTAACAAGATTGATAAACCCCTAGCCAAACTTACCAAAAAAAGAAGAGAAATGACCCAAATCAACAAAATCATGAATGAAAGAGGAGAGATCACAACCAACACCAAAGAAATACAAACAATTATAAGAACATATTATGAGCAACTCTATGCCAGCAAATTAGATAACCCGGAAGAAATGGATGCATTCCTAGAGATGTATCAACTACCAA